>NC_062549.1:70411698-70711698 GCF_016906955.1 Phacochoerus africanus | reverse complement strand
TAGTAATTGCTCAATAAGTGTCAGCTATTATATCTTTAATTGTGTTGCTTGTTAAAGGCCTGGCAACTTGGTTGGTGGGCACCTTGCTAGCATCCAGGCCTTCTGGATTTTCATCTACTGCTCATCCCACCTGAATGAGCTTCTGCTGACTGATATGGCTATGTACAAATTCAGTATATATGTTCAAGCTGAGTTTTTCTCAACTACTTGTTTATAGATATATGAGTAGTTTTTTTGTTTGATCTTGTGCACACTACTGTTTAAATACGGATTTTGAGAGCATTGCCAGTTAACTTATGTCTGTAAATCATGATTAGGTTATAAATCATGATTTAGAAATGTTTCTTACTGATTTTTTACGTAACTTTTTATGCTTTTCAAGGCTATCTATTAGAAAGTAATAAGGTAAGGCTCCCAAGTGAAAAGTCTATTTCTCTTGCCTCTCACTTTACTTTGTAACAAGTTTTCTTATAAAAGGTTAATCATATTAATGGTTTCTAGTGAAAATGTTCACTAGAAAACATTTTCCTGTGATGAACAAATGATTACCAGTTCATTAGTTTCAGAAGCTAAATAATTTTCATTTGAATCAGTAAAGTTCTATATGGTCATTGTGAGCAAAGATTTTATGCAGTTTGTTAATATTTAGAAAACATAGCTAACCTAGTTTAAATAAGGAGAATTTAGAAATTAAAGAAGTGGTGAATTTTCATCATGTTACATTCTTATCAGATATTACCGAGTGCCATGTTTTAGGCACCAGAGATGTGAAGGCAGAATAGATATACTGGATTTGTGTTTTCAGAGAACTTATATTTTAGCAGGAGAAATGATAATAAAGTAGAGGAGTAAGTAAATCAATAAACAAGACAACTTCAGGCAGCGAGTACAATGAGAAAAATACCAAAGGGCAAATGGAGAGTGACTTTCCAAAAGGTTATATAGGGTGGTTGGAAGTGACCTTTTATGAAGGACATTAGCTCTGAGGCTTGAAGAATAAAGAGTTTATTGGGGAGTTCCTGTGTGGCACAGTGTGTTAAGGATCAGTGTGGCCATTGCAGTGGCTCAGGTTGCTGCTGTGGCACAGGTTTGATCCCTGGCCTCAGAAATTCCACATGCCATGGGCGAGGCCAAAAAAAAAGTTCATGCTATGAAGATCTGAAAGGAGAAAGCTCTGGGCAGCAAGAAGGGTCAGTGGAAATGCTCTGGAGATACAGAAAGTTTTGGTGGGTGTAGACAATGGAAGGGAGGGGCCAGGGGAGGCAGGGCGGGTGAGCGGAGGTGAATATGGAGGGGTTGGCAGGACCCAGATTATATGGGACTGAATAGGCCCCACAAAGAATTTGCACATTATTTTCTTTCACGACAATAGAAAGCATCAAAAGGTTTGAACGAGGGAAAAATGTAAACTGATCTAGAGGGCCGCAGAGAGACCTGTTTGGAAGCTGTCAGAGTAGCCCATGAAGGAATGATGGATGATGGTCTGGACTGAAGTGGTGGCAGTGGACATAGGAAGCAGCGAGCTGATTGGAGATATACTTATGGGGCAGTGCTAACAGGACTTCCTGCTGAACTGGGTGTGAATGGTGAAGGAATTGAGGAGGATTCCTGTGTTTTTGACTTTGCATGTAAGTTGGTGATGGCACTATTTACTGAAATAGGAAATGCAGGGAAACCCTCTTTACTGAAACCCCTTTTCAGGAGAAAGCTTAGAAAAGAAGGCAAATCAAGCATCCTAGTCCAGGCCTGTTACATTTTAGATGCCTTTGACATACCTATGGGCATTAGAGTTATCACCTTGTGGCTTGGAGGAGAGGCCAGGGCTGGGCATGGGGGTTTGTGAGTGGCTGTGGGCCAGTGGATGAAAGCACAGAAACATTCATTCCGACAGGACAGTCACTATGCTGCCCTGTGCAGTTTGGGAAAATCCCCACTTTGAGAGGCTGAAAGACCAGGACTCCAGAAAATTCTAACATCCCTCAGGAACTGCATCAAATATCCTTTCACTGTTCTTTTGCCTTGCAAGCTCACGGTAATCTTTAACACGTCCAGTCTTCCTTCCAGTGGTCCACATTGATGTCTGGTAGTGTTTCCTTGGCCATCTAAGAGCTGATGGTCCCATCAAGCAAAAATAACTGTGTGAATCTACGGAATCTTATTGGGCTCCAAACTGCTCGTGACTGTATTTGTATCCCCAGGCTCCGTGTTTGCCCTCTTAGGCCTCCTTTAGCAAGTCCAATGCCAGATCGTCTCACTGTGTGTGAGTTGACCCAGATTCTGTTCTTGCGTGGCTGGGGAAGGAATAGTGAACAGCATCTGGAAGGGTTTGGTTTTCTTCTTCCTGCATCAGAAGAACAAGGAAACTGGGTGTGGTCAGAATTGTGTAAAACTAACTCACTTGATTCCCACAATTTCCTGACCTCCTTTCCATGGCAAGTAGAAGTCAGGATGCTGGGCCAAGTTCCCAGATCCAGGCTTGGATGTTAGGTGTGTGGTGAGATGCAGGAGAGATCCTGCAGACAAGCTGAGGTCACAAGGTGGTTGGGGAACCAGGAGAAAGGTATTGTTGAGAGAACCATTTTGATATAGCCTTTTGGTGCCAGGGATATTTTCTGGTTCTAAAAATGTGCTTCTAGGGAGTTTCCATTGAGGCCAAGTGGAAACAAATCCAACTAGTAACCAAGAGGTTGCAGGTTCAATCCCTGGCCTCACTTAGTGGGTTAAAGATCCAGCGTTGCTGTGTAGGTCGCAGATGCTGCTCGGATCCTGTGTTGCTGTGGCTGTGGCGTAGGCTGTCAGCTGTAGCTCCAATTCAGCCCTAGCCTGGGAACGTCCATATGCCATGGGTGTGGCCCTAAGAAACAAAATAAAATAGAAATAAAAATGTGCTCCTGTAAACAAATAATTGCTAAGTAATCATTGCTCCATCTCAGATCCTTACTCCATTCATACCTCACCCCTGCAGTCATAAAATGTCCAGAGCATCAGAAGGGCCTCTGACAATATTATGTAACAGATCTAAGAATTAACCTCTAGAGCGAAGTGGACATGAAAACCTGACAGTTTCAAGAACGCATCACCATGAGGGGATGAATTAGACTGGCCACAATTTGACATGTGGTATTAGGTTGGAAACTGGGAACACCAGAACAGAAACAAAAGCTCTGAACACGACGAGGAGTGTGATGTGGAGCTGGGAAGGATTGTGGAGGCCTCTGGGCAGAGCCATGAGGTCTTTTGTTTGTCCCCTGTGACCTGGGTGCATGGTTGTCCAGTGGGTGGTGAGAGCTCATCTCAGTCAAGACCAGAATCACTCTCTCTGGCTTTCTTACCTCGACCTGCTTTTTCTTCTCTCTTGTCACTTCGTCCCATTCAGGCTGCTTCCTACCTGGAGCAGAGGTCCTACTGCAGAGCAAAGGGGCAGCTGAGAAATCAACATCCCAACATGTTGCGAGCATAAGATTTCTTCCTGAAAAGGACATCCTCGAGGACGGAGGACCTATCCGGAGCCATCAAATCCATTAGCCTCTTCCTCCTTCTGCAGAGTCACATAAATAATGCAGCTAGGTAAACAAACACAAAATAAAATAAAAAAAAAACACAAAACCACTTTTTAAAGGACTTGAGGAAGAGTTCCCATCATGGTTCAGTGGTAACAAACCCGACTAGTGTCCATGAGGTTGTGGGTTCCATCTCTGGCCTTGCTCAGTGGGTGAAGGATCCGGTGTTGCCGTGAGCTGTGGTGTAGATCACAGAGGTTATTGGGATCCCATGTTGCTATGGCTGTGGTGTAGGCCGGCAGCTGTAGCTCCAATTCAACCCCTAGCCTGGGAAACTCCATATGCCAAGGGTGTGGCCCAAAAAAGATAACTAACTAACTAACTAACTAAATAAATAAAGGACTTGAGGAAGTAAGTGACGCTATCAGTTTGTTGCTATTAAATATCGTGACTTTTGAGAAGGCCAAAGAGATGCTGTTAAATAATAGAATTTGGTTTTCTGCACTATGGGCTGAGATACTGAAACCTAGGTTTTTGAGAAGGGATTAGTAGTATGAAGATCAGGTAGAATGGTAGCCGGATGCGTCTAAATTGAGGGAGAAACATGGCCAGAAAAAACAATTGCAATAATTCCTATGAAGAAATATAATTGCATCATAGAAAGATGGCAGTAAGAAGAAATGTCCAATAAAGCCAAGGAGTAAACAAAAGGCACAGCCATTGGAAGCAACACAGGGGACAGATACCACTCGCATCAAACCACTCATATTTCATTTCTTTGATAGATACACAAAGTGGTCAACCAGAAACAGAGTGCTCCTTCATTGCAAGAAGCATTCACAAAATCTTTCATTGTTTCCCTGACTGGAAAAAGTTGAGATATTCTGATTGCACAGCGGGTCAATTCATAGTGGATTAAACATCCAAGAATATATATTCTTGTGACTCCAAGAACAGCCTCCATCAGCAGCCCGGACAGCCTTTCTCTATCCGGGACTGTGTCAGGTGTACTGAGGACTTAGACTGAGTATGACACACATCCTGCCCAACTCTGTGGCAGACTCAAAATCCAAGACTCACAGCCACTATTGAAATAACAGAAGGGGGATTGAAAATGATAGGAATGGACTAAAAGGAATGCTTAACTTGTGAGATCAGTTATAATAGCAGTTAACATAACGGTCTGCAGTCAGCTTCAGAGTGTCAGCTGCCAAAGTGCAGAATGGCAGGCCGAACTTCAGGCAGCACAGAGATCTAGAAGGGTAAGGCCACGTTCACCTTGTTTGACTACGTGCGGGAGAAAACTAAGCTTAATGATGGGGCGACATGTAAAGAGAACAGGAGAAAAACAAAAGGAGCCTGAGACAAGCAAACCCGAACATAAACCTAACCTAAACCTTCGCAAAACCTCAGTTCTTCCCATGGAATTTTTTTTTTTGCCCGATATTATTTTCATAAGGAGCAAAAAAGGTATTCTTTGAAAATACAAAACTGCTAGAAATAGGTATGTTCTGAGAGGGAGATTCCTGACCACGGGTGCATTTTAAGCCATGTTTCTTCTGGAAGGAAAAAGAAAAAGAAAAATCTGCTTTTTTTCCTCCATAAATCTACGGAATATTTTCATAGAAAGCAGCTCAGAAAGAAAGAATATTTCCTCTATTTCCCATTTCTATAGATTTTCCATGAGGTTCTTATCTTTTCTGGTTTTGTCAGAGGTAAGGATTTTTTTTTTTTTTGTATAGCTGCAATTTCAACCTTCTGAACATTAAGTAGATATAAATTATCTACAAGGCTAAAAAGTCTTTGATTAACAAGCTAGGGAATTGCAGGTATTAAAATCGCCCCCCAGAGGGAGTACATATCGTTTCATGAATGCATTAGACATCTACTTTGAATTACAAAGAAAAATTAATTAAAAAGTATATGTTTATAAGTAATGTGTGTTCCCCCGAGTTCATTCTAAAAGCCACATATATGCAGAGTCTAATAAAATTAAATTACGTTAGCTGCATATTTTTCTGCAGCAACATGGAGAAAAAGATAAAAGCGGGTGCTAAAAAACGTTTCATTCTACAGAAATTTCCAGAGGGCCCCAACTGGTCAGGATGGAATTTAGTGGCCGACACCCACTGCGGGGCTGAGACAGCGCTGCAGCTGCTTTGGAAAAGGTGTCTCAGTGCTCCTGTGAACAGCTCTGCTTTCCATCTCAGGCTTTGCCGTGCTCTGAATTGGTCCAGCCGTGCCCACTCGGCTTCTGCAGAGTTGGTGGCAATGGAAAGACTCAGCAGGCTCCATTCACCGGGAGATGTCTGCACCGGGAACTCGCAGGCAGCCCTGCCCACGGCTGGCCATTTTAACAAGTCCAGCCCCAGTCATGGTCTTTTCCGTTTCAGCTAATCTGCCAGACAGTATGGCCTTAGCGTCTCTGGAAGTTTGTGGGTCTAGAAGCCATACATGTGTTCTGACATCAAACGCTTGCCCATATTTTGTTTATCCCATAGATATCTCATTTCGTTAGCTTTTTGTGCCTCTTTTTTTCCTTCCCTGTGCTTTTCCCCTTTCAGTTACCATGGAAACAATTTCCCTGGTAGGGGAGGAGCCTAATGGCATCCAGGAGTGTGAAGTAAAGTCAATTTATATCATGGTCTGTGAAATATTGGGAGTTTGTGATCGTTGTTATCACCACATATGGTAAATCAATCTCTCTCTAGAGCAAATTTCTAAATATTGATATGAGTATGGGGGTGACAGAATTATAGAGAGTCATACATTGCAGCAACTTGCATGGCAACCTTTAAGATATACATTTCTATTTTGTTTTGTTTCTACAACTAGAAAATGAAACACAAAAGAGAAAAGATGCACTATTTATGGTTTTTTAAATGTATTTTAAATTCTCCAAAGGCATTAAATGGTCTCTAACATAAAGCATATGGTTGTTTTAATTATACAAATTAAGAAGTCCTGTCTGATCACTTATAAAGTTTGTATATATTATGTATGTGTGTGTAAATGTGTAATTTTTTTATATATAGCTTATATAAAGCAGAGAAGTTATGCCATCTTCATTCTCACTGCTATCATTATCACTTTAAATCAACCAGTATTTGGACAACCATGTTAATGCAGAAAATGCAAGCTTTAAAATTTGTCAAAATATGTGCCCCTCACAGAAGCAAGTAAAGTGACTATCTTTTTAAGGTTTTAAAATAGCCCAGTCTGTCCCCCTTGTTTGAACCAAGGTTTGTTTATTTGGTTTCACTTGTAGCTTATTCTGCTTTCTGGTTTCTCTCAAAGAGCCGAGAACGGGGAGCCAACAAAATATTGGATTATTTGTGCTCTTGAAACAGATGCCACCTGAGTTGTGACAGGTATTTTAAGTATAATCTTCTACATTTCATTTAACACTCGGATTTGAAAATTTTCAAACCCTGGGCATCTTCTTGTTCGCTTACCACCAAAATGAGTCACCTCTTGTGTGTGAAGAGAGAGCTGGGGATAAAAATGGGAACATAAAGTGCAGGTGCCAAGGGGACCAGTAAGGGAGGGAGTTAGAATTGTAGCTAAAAGTTTGGCTGGCTCCAAACACAGATGTAGAACAACCAGGGAGAAAAAAAATTTGATATTTTTTCCTGTAAGAGCACCCTATGTTAATTTTAATGAATATAGAAGCTGCGGCTTAGCTGACAGTTTTGAAAAGCAACCATTCTTCTTAAACGATTGCTGCATGATGCTCTTCTAACATCTTGTCCTCTTGTGGAGCATGGTCCCAGGCTGACCGGATCATTGAAATACTGCTTACATTTGGGAAAATGTTGAATATTTTATGATCTTTCGAGAAGAAGAGTTTCTCGCTTAAAGGGAAGGCATTTGTAAAGTAAAAAAGAAAAAAAAAGAAAAATCTCAAGCCATCTTGACATCTTTATAAGATGTACACACAAAAAAATTAGAAAATGGAATTCTGTGCAATTCAAGACAATAGAAAAAGCCTGGAGGGAGAAGATGGCAGAAAGGCCAGGATGATTGTTGAACTTATTTTAAAAAGTGTCTCTGACCCTAGTAGAAACCCAAACAAGTCAGGATACTGCCAGCTGGGATGTCTGGTTGTTTTTTGTTTTGTTTTGTTTTTCTAAGAGTATAGTTGATTTACAGTGCTGTGTCCATTTCTGCTGTACAGCATAGTAACCCATATATAAATATATATATATATATATATATATACACACATTCTTTTTCTCATACTATCTGCCATCAGGTTCTACCCCAAGAGATTGGACATAGTTCCCTGTGCTGTAAGGTAGGACCTCATTGGGGTGTCTCTTCTTTTTCCCACCCTCTGCCCCCCTCTCCCAGAGATGTGCTGTTTAAAGCACCATTCCCAGGCTTCGTTTTCACCACCTGAGTTGGTTTTACAATTGCTTCTTACCAGAGAGGAAATTCAGTGATAAGTCTGCTAGGAAATAGAACATGCCCAGAGAGCAGGCTCAGAATGAGTCGGAGGAGGGGAGAAGTTGGAGGAGAAATAAGGAGTCCGGCTGCCCTGAGCAGAGGAAGCCGCCCCTTCCTCTGAGGTCAGCTGCTGTGGGCTCCGAGCTTCTGTGGTCCACTTCCTGAGAAGCCTGTTGTGGGGCAGCCTGGATGTGCAGTGTGTGCAGCGATTCTCTCTGAAGAAGCTTGAGTCATCAGGGAAACTCCTGGGAACCAATGGCATTATTCCTTTAGCTCTCTTTCGTGGGAACCCTCATGGGTTTGGGCTGACATCAGAGCACAGGTGCCATTGTTCTGCATATTTCCCTTGTTTTCCATAAAGCCAGTGGAGTCAGGCTGTTTACGCCTCCCCTCAGCACCAGAGTGATTTCCATGCACATCAGGGAGATCCGAGTGTCAGTTCAGAAAATACTTGGATCCATCACTCAAGGTTAATAAGACAGAGAATATAGAGGGTTCCCCCCACCGTCACACACACTCAAGGTTAATGAGAGAGAGGATATAGTTTTATTTTACTTTTTAATAAGGAAACTTTTCACATTTTAATGGTACAACCCTTTGGTAAAATTGGAAAAGTTGCAAGTTTTCTCCCATGTTTATTATTCATTTGTTTGGCTTTGGTTTTGGATGTAAAGGTCATGGATGATTTGAAGGAAAGGAAACATTCAGAAGCCGAGGTCTGGGGCTGAGCAAAGTCACAACCCTGTTCAAAACTCCTCCTGAGTACAGAAAGGGGTAGGTTTATGGATAGCAGGAGGGGAGAGAATACCTCACTTGCCAGTTTTCAGCCCTTCTGTCTCAGTGACCTCCGCCTAATCCATCAGCTTCAGTGTGATCCCGCCTCCCCAGGGCATTCAGCCCTGAGTAGCCAAAGAAGCATTGGGCATCCTCCCCTCTCCACGGTGAGAGGGGTGGAAGTGGCCACTTTCAGGGAGCAGGAGAAAGAGCTTTGTTCCCTGGGACATCAGGGCAAGACTGAAGACAGATAAGGGGTTTAATTAGTAGGTATCAAGAAAGAATTTGAAATTAAAAGAGACACTATTCACCATAACCCAGACATGGAAACAACCTAAATATCCATTGACAGATGAATGGATTAAGAAGATGTGGTATATACACACAATGGAATACTACTCAGCCATAAAAAGGAACAAAATAATGCTATTTGCAGCAATGTAGGTGGAACTAAAGACTCTCATACTAAGTAAATAAGAAAGAGGAAGAAAAATAACATATGATATCACTTATATCTGGAATCTAATATATGGCACAAATGAACCTTTCCACAGAAAAGAAAATCATGGACTGGAAGAACAGACTTGTGGTTTCCAGTGAGGAGGGGGAGAGAGTGGGAATTTGGGGTTAGTAGATGCAAACTATTGAATTTGGAGTGGGTAAGCAATGAGATCCTGTTGTATAGCCCTATAGAACTATATCTAGTCACTTGTGATGGAACATGATGGAGGATAATGTGAAATAAAGAACACATATATATGTATGACTGGGTCGCTTTGCTCTATAGTAGAAATTGACAGAACACTGTAAATCAACAGTAACAGAAAAAACAAAAATCATAAAAAAATAAAGAGGGAGACAAATCATAAGACCAGAAGCCAGCAAGCCTGGGAAGCAGAGGACGAGAGGTATCATGACCAAGGTGTGAGCCTAATGCCACCGGCACCTTGAGGTGTCAGAGCTGCTTCAGATAGGTGATGGGTGTTTGTCGGGTGACACAGGGACAGACTGAGGATGACACTGGCAGGCTGAGAGGACCAGGCAGCACCTCGGTGTTCATAATGTGTTATCATAATTTGGTTACATCAGACTTTCTTTTGAATGAAACTTTACACTTTTGAGATGACTGTAGATTCATATGAAGTTTTATGTAAGAATACAGTGAAAGCATGTGTATCTTCTATTTAGATTCCCCTAATGATAACATCTTACAAGCTTCACCCTCCCTCATTTTGACCATAAGATATAAGGTCTCCAGGAGCTCCCGTCATGGCTCAGTGGTTAACGAATCCGACTAGGAACCATGAGGTTGAGGGTTTGATCCCTGGCCTTGCTCAGTGGTTTAAAGATCCTGCATTGCCGTGAGCTGTGGTGTAGGTTGCAGATGCGGCTCGCATCCCTCATTGCAGTGGCTCTGGCATCGGCCGGCGGCTACAGCTCCGATTAGACCCCTAGCCTGGGAACCTCCATATGCCACAGAAGCAGCCCTAGAAATGGCAAAAAAAGACACCCCCCCTCAAAAAAAAATATATGTATATATGGTCTCCAATAGGCCAAGAAGGATTGGAGAAAGTATAAAACTAAATATTTGAAAGAATGTGGATCTAGTTTTGTTTACCCTTATCCACAGAAAAGGAGAAGAAGAAAAAAAAAAAACCTTCTGGGTTGGAGGAGAAAAAAAAGAATTCAAAGAGAAGGTTAAGTGATGCTGGCAAATGTTTAATAGTGTTTAGTAATTTGTAATAGCTTTTTAATGTTTATGCTGTAAGTACTCTTAACCACAGCTAATTACAAGTTACCAATGTGCCATGACTCAGTGTGGACTTGGGAGAGGATACTAACAGTTGGCCTCACAAGTTGGTGTGTGCCAGCTTCCTCTACCACTGTGAGTGACAGTGATGGGCAACATTCTTTGAGAAGGGACCTCGCTGACCCTCTTACTCCACTATTTAGCTTTAAGAGGAAGTTGTTAGTAGAGTTCCCATTAATTTTGAATATCTAGGAGTCAAGTGGGCCAAGTCTGTTCTACTCCTGAACAATCAAATTTGTTTCTGGAACTTCTGGGAATTCTATCCAGAAGAGGTGGAAGTGGATGTGTGGATCAGTGTCCGATACACCCACTGCGTGTCGGACCTTCACTGCGTCTCTACGGGACAGAATTAGAATAGAAAAGCAACACTTCCCTTCTCTTCCTGAGAAAGGCAGAGCATTTGGCTGAATGTGAGAGCCTGCATATCAAAGCAAGCTCGTTGTCAGGAGAGGGAACTGAGTTGTATATGAAGTGAGTTGTACATGACAATCAAGTGCTGTCATGGGTCTCTCAGTGAGTGTCTGTGTGGATGTCAGTACCAAGAACAAGGGATGTCAAATAAGCATCTCACTGAAAACTAGCTCAGAGTTGATCATAACCAAGGAACAAGTCTAACTCTGCCTTTACTTGTTGTGTGATTTGGGGCATGTCATGACCTCACTTGTCTTGGTTTCCTCATCGGTAAAATGTAGATAATAACGTTGCCTACACTAGTGTGTAAGGATGATTAAATAACACAAAGTGCCCCAATCATGGCAAGAACTTGAAAAATGCATAGGTTGAACATACTTACAAAAAAAAAAGAAGACTTGGAGTTCCCTTCCTGGCTCAGCCATTAATAAACCCGACTAGGATCCATAAGGATGCAGGTTGGATCCCTGGCCTTGCTCAGTGGGTTAAGGACCTGGTGTTGCTGTGAGCTGTGGTGTATGTTGCAGACATGGCTCGGATCCCTCATTGCTGTGACTGGGAACTTCCATATGCTATGAATGTGGCCCTAATAAAAGCAAAAAAAAAAAAAAAGAAGAAGACTTAAAGACTTAAGTATATCCTGTAACTCCATCTCACTACTAAAACGTGTCCTATTTGATACATCTTTTTGCTTTCCAAAAGGAAGAAGAATGAGACTTTTCAAAGACCTTCTTATCCATTTTTTTCCTGGAACCCTAGAGATTCAGACTAGAATGAAGGTGTCTGGGGAGGCAGGAGGAAAGATGTGACTTAAAATTAGATCCGGAAGAGTCAAATATCCAAATGTTCATAACTCAAACTAGATATAAGGTGATTTTCTTCTTTTCTTTTTCTTTTTATTAGATTTCAGTATTGTTGAGTACATCCATTAATCTGTTTGATTTAGAAACTATTACACTTTTATTGACATTAATGACAATGTATAGAATGAATAAATTAGATGTGAGACCCAAGCATCTACACAAGTGTCAGTACACGTCCATCAGTGGAGTCAAAGGAAGATGACGAAGCATAAACTGAGCATTAGGAAATGTTGAGTAAGGGAGATATATATATATATAGTATCTATTCCAAGCCCTGTAACCATGGCAGTGGTATTCAGTGATAAGATTAATTACATTTTGTAAAAGGAGATAAACAGACTCCTCTGTACTTTCGAAGTTTTCATCAGTGGATTGATGTCAGGAAAATCTGTCTGTATGCTACTTTGCATATACTGGTCACTCTCTACAAGTCTATTAATGTCTTCTAAGGCAATCATTTCTTTAAACTGTGAGAGAAAATTATTTATTTAAAGAAAAATGTATCATTGCTTTAGGGCCTCCAGTGATGTGTACAAAATACAAATTCAACAATTAAATTACATTAAATTAAATTAACTCCGGCAGCTGTAATTTCCCATAAAAAGCACAGCCGAGTATTGGGCATGAGAGAATGACATGTAAAGCCTATTATTTTTTCTTATGGTTTTAGCTACTTAATCTTTTCATTCCCAAAAGAATTGAGATGCTCGAATGTACTTTTTATATGATTTAAAGCTTTCTTATTAAATACACCTATTTGCTTTATCTACTGAGTTGTCTATTTGGCACTGTATCATTAATATCTATTTCAACTGAAACATTAAAAAACTAATAACGTGTTAGAAGTACATAACAATAATCTAGCAACTATCAGTGTGAACTGATAACTACCACAAAACAAATTGTCATCATATAATATTGATAATAACTGTTTCAAATGTGTGTATTTTATATCCCTACTTCCACTCTTATCTAATATTAATTGAATGTTATGAGCTCCTTGCAGCCTGGAACTGTTTCACTTTGGGTATCTAGCAGTGGTTGACATATCATACTTGTGATTTGAGTTCAATTGGGTGGCTATATGGTAGTTGAGATGGTGACTTCTCAGTTTTAGTTCAAACTTCTAGTTGGAGGATCGTATGCAGACAAAACACCCTTAGGGGAATTCATCTCCTTCTCCTCCATCTTCTTTTTTTTTAAATGTGTATTTTATTTGTCTGAATTTCTAAATTTGATTTTTAGCCTACCGATACAGGATGTAACTGATTTTAAGAAGGAAAGATTATCTGGAATTTTCAAAGTTACAGGCAGAAATAATTCTGACTGCTATGTACAGCAGTATATATACCAAAAATCTTCACTTAATGTACCAATTTGTTTAGATAATGATGAAAATAAGAGACAGGCAATCTGGGTTATTCTCCTGGTTCTGGCACTAGCTTCTTTTCCAAATTTAGAAAATTCACCCAATCCCTTTTGGCTCTAATTTACTCACATACAGAGTGCTGATAACATGACTACATGAAAATGTGATAACATGACTATCTAACATAACTTAGTTGGAGTTCCCATTGTGGAGCAGTGGAAACGAATCTGACTAGGAACCATGGGGTTGTGGGTACAATCCCTAGCCTCGCTCAGTAGGTTAAAGATCCGGCATTGCCATAAGCTGCTGTGTAGGTCTCAGACACGGCTCGGATCTGGCATTGCTGTGACTCTAGCATAGGCTGGTAGCTGTAGCTCCGATTAGACCCCTAGCCTGGAAACCTCCATATGCCATGGGTGCAGCCCTAAAAAAAAAAAAAAGAGCAAAAATAAATAAAATAAAACAACTCAGTCATGAGTTTCAAAATGAAATATATATATATTATGTAAATACTCTTAAAGTACAGATATTATATATAAGTGTTAACTGTTTTAGTTGTCAAGATGCTATATACATTGGTTAATACAACTTATGGTTAAACTTTGTAACTTGAGGCATTACAGTTATTTTACCAAGTAAAGATTGTCACACCTTCTAGAAACCTAAAAACAATGTAAAATATGATTTCATGCATTCACTATCTAAGATAGAAAGTGAAAAAGATGTTGATGCTCTGTTTTAATAATAATAACAAAAAAGCAAGTTGCACCAAATATCCACACCAACCCGAGTGTTTTCTGCTCTCATAGGCTCGCACAAGGGAGAATTCATTAACTCTAAAAGCAATCAATCCTTCAATCACCAGGAATCTTTTGAGCTTTCAGAGACCTCTGAGGTTTTCCCACTCCTCTCCATTGGCTTAACACTACCTGGAGTAGAAGAGACGTGTGAGGAGAAATCAATTGGTGATTTTTCCTTTTCGTAATGTGTGTGTGTGTGAGAGAGAGAGAGAGAGAGAGAGGGAGGGAGGGAGGGAGGAAGGGAGAAAGGGAAAGAAAATCATTGATACAAAAGTCTCATAGCTTCTTTCCATATGTACTTTCCCTATTATGCATTAGAAGTTTTGGTGGTTTGGTTAAAACAGATTTTTGGTCAGCACAGCAGTGGGGAGCAAACTATATTTTAAAGGTAGTTCAAAATAAGAGTTGTAATATTGTCTAATGATGTTGGCCTGTTTCTCTGCTGGAATGCCAAAGGACTTTCTGCAGAATTCTCCATTGTGTCTGTGCTTATTATGCCATCCTGTGATGGCAAAGGGAGAACAATAGCTTTTCATTTTTCTGACATATACTGTTATTTTTTGGTGACTGAGCCATGGGCAGCTCTTTTGCTAATTGGGAGGAAAAAGGCAATGTGTGCAGAGTAATTTCTATAAAGCTAAGAGATTTTTCTGAAGACAGCCCCAATTGTGCAGGCTCTCAAGAAGAAAACCACACCCAATGTAGTCTGCTTCACAAAAATGTATTGATTTTCTGAGATGTTTTTAGAAGAAAAAAAAAATGAAGAATTCAACTGTGGAAGCTATTGTCAAGAATCTTTTCTCAGCAGCAGGAAAAGGGGTTGGAGTCAGAGCGTTGGTTTGGACCCCAGGTCAGCCGCTTAACAGTTTCTTTTCCTCTCTGAGACCTCTGATTAAGTCTCATGCATAGGAAGGGAAATCTGCTATAGACAGGTGTGTAAACTGTGACTGTCAGGTCCCCTGAAAGTAGTTCATTTAATAGCATTTACCTGGATGATGGAGTTTGGGGGCGTTCCGCCTTCCTCCACCTGCGTCACGTGGACCTGAGGGCTGGGAAGGACCTTGTAAAACAGGGCTTCCTTTCTTACTCAGAGTTAGTTCCTCCCTGACTTGACTTCTCCAAAATATTTCACTCTGATGATGACTCTTAGCTATCCTGACCCGAGGGAAGAGCTGTCCTGTTCACAGTGACACCCACAGACCGGCAGCCTCCTACTGGCATGGGACAGTTTGTCAGAAATACAGACCCCCAGTGTCAGCCCAGATTCACTATGGAATCAGAAGCTTTATCATAACAAAGTCCCCAGGTGATTTGAAGGTATATTCAAGTCTGAGAAAAACCTGAGTAAAGGATAACAAAGAAAAAAGAGTTGAGAAAAAGCCCTGTGGGATCCATCATGATTTTTCCCACTTTTCTGGCTCTGCTATCATCTACGTCTCATGACTGTAAGTTTCTGGAGGGCAGGAAGTAGTCAGTGTCATTCAGCTGCATTTCTAGCCCTTAGTCTAACCATCTAACATACAGTAAATGACAAATGACAACTTATTAAATAAATGACTCCAAAATCTACATCAGGCTCAGATTTCTCCTAAGTCCCAGAATCATGACTTCTGTCTGGGTGTTGCCAGAATGTTTTTTAAAGACCCTTCTAATTTGACATGTGCAAATTGATTTCTTGCTTAAATCTGCTCCAGCTCTGGTGTTCCTTCTCTCTGAGAATAGCACCCTGTTTCTAGAATCATAAACTATTCCTAACTGTACATGCAATCTGTTATCATTTCTTCACTCCCTAATAATTATGGAATCCATTCTTTTTTTTCTAAGTTAGGATACCCATGCTATTCTTTTATTTGTTTGCTTGTTTAGGCATTTTTTTTTTGCCTGATTCATTTTTTATTTAAAAATATGATTTGTGTGTTATTCATCTACATCCTATGAGCACATCAATACTGTATGTTATTATTTTTCAGTTATGAGGTAAATTGGCAAAATCGTTAGATATTTAAAGTGTACATCATGATAATTTGATATACGTATACATGATAAAAGGATTCCTCCCATTAGCTAATTAACACATCTATCATCTCATCTATTTGACTTTTTTTTTTTTTTTGGTCTTTTTGCCATTTCTTGGGCCACTCCCGCGGCATATGGAGGTTCCCAGGCTAGGGGTTGAATCGGAGCTGTAGCCACCAGCCTACACCAGAGCCTCAGCAATGCGGGAACGGAGCCGCATCTGTAACCTACCCACAGCTCACGGCAACGCCGGATCCTTAACCCACTGAGCAAGGGCATGGACCGAACCCGAAACCTCATGGTTCCTAGTCGGATTCGTTAACCCCTGTGCCACGATGGGAACTCCTATTTGACTTTTTTAATCTCTTAGTGAGTACATTTAAGCTCTACCTTCTTAGCGAATTTCAATTGCACAATACGGTATTCTCGGAGTTCCCGTCGTGGTTCAGTGGTTAACGAATCTGACTAGGAACCATGAGGTTTCGGGTTCGATCCCTGGCCTCGCTCAGCGGGTTAAGGATCCAGCATGGCCGTGAGCTGTGGTGTAGGTCGAAGATGCAGCTCGTATCCTGCGTTGCTGTGGCTGTGATGTAGGCCGGCAGCAACAGCTCTGATTTGACTCCTAGCCTGGGAACCTCCATATGCCACAGGAACGGTCCTAGAAAAGGCAAAAAGACAAAAAAAAATAAATAAATAAATACGGAATTTTCCACTACAGTCCCCATCTTTTACATTAGATCCTTGTAGTCTTTACCAACCTCTCCCTAGTTCCACCACCCCAAATCAGCCTTTGAAAACTGCTTTTTTACTTTGTTTCTATGAATTTGACTTTTTATTAAATTCCGCATACACCATGATACCATGTGGTGTTTGTCATTCTTTCTTTATCTGGCTTAGGTCATGGGGCATAATGCCCTCAAGGTCCAGTCGTGTTGACGCCCGTGGCAGGATTTCCTTCTTTCTCATGACTAATATTTCATAGTATATGCACCCCATCTTCTTTATCCATTCACCCATTGATAGACACTTAGGTTGTTTCCACATCTTGGCTACTGTGAATAATGCTGCAGTGAACCCAGAGTACTGATATGTCTTTGATACCCTATTTTCATTTCCCTGAATACAGACCCAGAAGTCTTGTCCAATTTACTTTAATGGCACCCTCTGCTTACCACCTTGTCTCTCAAATCTATTTCTTACACTGCCTCCAAAGTTGATTGTTCAAAAATCTAAACTTTATTGACTCACTTTTTTTTTTTTTTTGGCTTAACTAGCTCTTTGTGGCCTTTGAAAGAGAATTGAAACTGTAGAATTCTTTGCAAGGTGCTTCATTATCTGGATCCTGCCTGCTTCGCCAATCTCGTATTTTACCTCTCCCCTCCTTGTACTCTGTAATGCAGCCTCACTCTGTGACCTGTATTTTTATGAGGAATGAGGTTGGATGCTTCTTGCAACCAGAATTGCCATCCTCTCTGCACTGCTTGGTCTCAGACATCTTCCCTTTTCCTTCACGATGCTGGCCAGAGCCTTTGGTGTTAAGAAAATGCTGATGCTTCTGATCTAAGGTGCCTCTTCCATTTGTTCTTACAGATCTTGTGCTCATCTCCAGTGTATGACTTATCATGGCCTATCACAATTGTGTTTACCTATCAGGTTCACTTATGAGATCTTTTAGAGCAAGTACAGGGACTGTTACCTGTGTATCTCCACAAGGTAGCTTAGTGCAGGAATCATTGCCGATCCTTATCTCTCTCTCACATACATTTAAGATTTTTTTTTTTTTTTTGGTCTTTTTAGGACCACTCTTGTGGCATATGGAGGTTCCCAGGCTAGAGTTTGAATTGGAGCTGCAGCTTCCAGCCTACGCCAGAGCCACAGCAACATGGGATCTAAGCCGCATCTGTGACCTACACCACAGCTCACGGCAACGCCAGATCCTTAACCCACTGAGCAGGGCTAGGAATTGAACCCTTGTCCTCGTGGATACTGGTGGGGTTTGTTAACCACTGAGTCACACTGAGAACTCTCACACACGCATTTTTAATTGGTGAATGGGCAAATTGGAGGAAGCAATTCTCCAACAGGGGCTTAGAGAAGAGTTGGAGATTATAAACACCTCCTGAGAGCAGGGATCATCTTTTGTTTACCTTTGAGCTTCAGAGCTTAGCGCAGTGCTTGAAATAGAGTATGCACCCCATAAATATTGATTGAGGAACTAAAGGGATAGAACAATGGGTGAATAGAAGGTGTCAACAAAAGTATTGCTATAAAATGTCAATTATCTGCTTGGCAGAGGCACCGTTGCCATCTATTTCATTTCTCCTGCCTTTGTCTTCTTCTCTCTGCAGCTGGATGTGTTGACAGACATACCTACAAGCCCAGGCCCATGCCAGTTCTGAGCTCGATGTGACAGGGACAGGGCTCAGCAGCCTCAGTCCTACATTCCTAGGATTCAGTTTTGTTGATTACCAAGGTCTGGTGCACCATGAATAAGTTCCGGGACTATGTCGGCAACTTATTCATATAGGCCTTGGGTGAGCAAGAAACACTGGCAGGGTTATTTCATCATCTGTCCTATCAATTTCAATTTCCTCTGCTCTATGCTGGTACATTTCACTTCCTCCACTGGACTTCCTCCATAGGCAGCTTGTAGGTAATTTTTCGTTTCTTTCCATTATCATATCCTGCTACCTGCTCTGTTCTTGAATTATTAGCTTAACCAACTGCTCAATCACATCTGATACTGAATCTATACACCTTCAATTACCTCTCTCCAACTCTACATTTCATGCAGTAAAATAAGGAGTGGTAATGCTCTTTTATTTTAAATCCAGTGAGGCAAACCTGGCAGTCACTGGGCCATTCCTGGTGAACCATTTTTTAATCAGACAAGTCTATTCATGCTGAATACCTGTCTAAGAATATTCTTCCCCAGACTTATTTTTTTTTCTATATAGACATTGACAATATTTTCACACATAATTAACAATATATTTTTATACTGGTAAATTTTTGAAGGCCTTCTTATCCACTATCCTTAAAATGAAATAAATATCCACAAGTTCATACCACTATAGATATTGAATTAAATAAACAAAAAAGTAGGGGATGGGGGAAGGAAAGCTCTTTCTTACAGAAGAATTCCAATTAATAAATGTGGAAGATGGAGTTCCTTGTGGAGCGGCAGGTTAAAGATCCGGTGTTGTCACCGCAGCAGCTCAGGTTGCTGTTGTGGTGTGGGTTCGATTCCTGGTCGGGGAACTTCCACATGCTGAGGGCATGGCCAAAAAAATGTGGAAGAAATGAGGAAAGTTGAAAATCACAGTGGACAACTAGTAGGGTAATCATTGTTATGGGCAAGCAACACTGATGGATGCCAAAATTCAGGGGCAGAAGTTTGAGGAGAAATGTGATATTCAGAGTCTCAAGTATCTCCCCTCAAATACTTATTAATGATGAAATAATTAATATTACGGTGGAGACATCTGGCAGACATCATCTTATCAGATTCAAGGTGACCATCCTCTGATACATGACCCTGATACAATTCGCTGAGAAGAGCACATAATTTCTATGGCAAAATTGTCTGAAATACATCATCTTGAGGTAATCATGAGAAAACATTAGGGCAATAAATCCAACTGAAGGGCATCCTGCAAAATACCTGACTGGTACTCTTCAAAAGTGTCAGTTCATGAGAGGCAAGAAAAGACTGTCATGGACCAGACAGGAGATAGAAGGAATTGTCACAGATTGAAGAAGGTTAAGAAGACACAATAACTTACTGCAGGAAAAGGAACTGTAGAGGAAAAATTTGTAAAAATTTTACTAGTCTATACTTTAGATGGTAGCATTACCGTCTGTTAATTTCTAAGTCTTGGTGATCATCCTATGATTATGTAAGATGCTAACACTAAGGAAAAACTAAGTCAAAGGTACACAGGCACTCTCTGTACCATTTCAACAACTTTTCTGAAAGTCTGAATCTATGTCAAAATAAAGAACTTAGGTTAAAGAAGGTAAATCACTTAAAACAGGGCCTGGCAAAGAGAAAATATCTAAGAAAATCTCATCAGTCATTGCCAATGTCATTGTAGCTTAGTCTGTCTGGTGGCCTTGCCAGGTGTCACCAAGGATGTGTATGAACCCCACTGCCCATACCTGCAGTCTGCCCCAAACCTGAGCCCTGTGTGACGAAGGCCCTGTGACTAATACCTCATGCTTTCCAGAAAAAGGATGGGAAAACTGGGCTCTAGTCCTCTGTCCTGAAACATGTAGGAAAGTAAAACAAGAAATCCTTATTCCTTCCCTTATCTGTATGTCTACTTTGAGAGACTGCTTGAAGGTCTCTGACTGTACATGGAGAATTCTAGCAAGATTGCTCTGAGATAGCCAAGATGAACCCTTGCATGGGAGGCCATATTTCTCTAATTGTCCAGAGCTCTTTGATGGCACTGCCTCAACAGATAAGAAAAAAGTTGTTTTCTAAAAGCATTTGACAAGGTTTCACATAGAAGATTTATATCTAAAGCAGACCCAGGGAATAGGAGGGAAAATAGCACATTGTTGCAGAAAACTAATTTAAGCGTAGTAGACAAAAGGCAGCCATAGAGCAAGGTCGGCTTCAAAGGGGGTTAGAAATAGCGTGATTTCCAGAGCCCTGGGAATCAGACCTACATATTTGGGGACACGTTGCAGAGGAGAAAAGATCATCGAATTTGCTGGTAATACTAACATAGACGTCTTAGCAAGTAATAAGGTGCAATATTATCAGATTGAGAAGGATTTGAATCGCGGGTGATTAAGGCAGAGAATGCCAAATGCAGTTCAGGTAGAAAGATACAAACTAATAAGTATAGGATCAAGGAGCCAATTATGCAGAACATGCACCCAGAAAAGGATTTGGAGGATATTGTGGGAAAATCTACAAAACCATCAGCGTAGAGCCCCACTGCGTTAGAAAAAGCAACCCAGATTTACTAGGTTATCTCATCAAAGGGGAAGGAGATGAGAAGAGAGAGTGATACAGCACCATTGTAAGGCATTTACTTGATTCCTACTTTGAATGTAGTGTCCACTGCTGGACTGAACAGAAAATGAAAGAGACTAGGCTTGGGGATGGGTGATGCAGTCAAGGGAAACATTTAATTGGGAACCTATTTCCATTTCGGTCTTATTGGGAAAAAAGGGATTTAAGAGTAGAGGTTTTAAAAATAGAGTATTCTCAGGAAAATTTTTGAAATACAGAACATGGTAGACACATTATTGTTTAATTGCATATGCCCTGTTGTAATGATAGGCTCAAATCTCTTTTAAAGGACTCAACTAAGAAAGTTGACTCTACTACCAATGTGTTGGTATGTGCATATAAAGGGAAAACTCAGCCCCAGGGTTAATACAGGGGAACCAGAGCAGAACTATTTAATGCTACAGACAAGAAAAAGCTGTCAGGAAAAGCTGGGGAAGTAAAAGTGCAAATGAATTGAAGAGACACTTCAACTTATTTTTGGTGAAGGAGGTGATTAAAAGTCATTGCTAAAAAAAAAAAAAAATCACAGAGAAAAGGAAGCGAGAACAAATTTTAAGTGACCAGTTTTGACAAGCAAAATTTTCCTAATTGCAACATCTTCATATATATATATACTAGATGGTAGTTATATAAACAAGCCTTGAAGGTTTCGACTTATTTATATTCCTGTGCCTTGACTTTCGGATTCTGCCACAGGGAGTGTGGATCCATTTTAATAGGAGAACAGTGTGTGCCAATTCCACGTAGTTCAATCTAGCATTTTGTTTCACATGGTCTGCTGGACTCCATATGTATGAGGAAAGCATGGAGTTCTGGCTGCACTGGCACGCAGAAATCAAGTGAAAGCTGAAGCAATTTTACTGGTGATTTAGGATGCAAAAATAATTTTCAGCTGAAATATGCAGACCAGTAAAGCAAAGTACTGAGCCTTGCTTACCCTTTGATGCAGCGATGTGGTTATCTCAGTTTTCCACTTTACTTTGCATGATAAAGAATCACAGAAATTTCTAGCCGGAAGGGACCTTAAGCATCATCTAGTACAATCCTCTTAAATTCCCGATAAGGCAAATGAGAAACAGAGGGATTAAGAAATTTACCCAAACTTTCAAAGGTACTTAGAAGCAAGCCCCAAACTAGATTCTTGATTCCTAATCCAGCAGTCTCACATTCAGAGTTGTGGTCTCCTAAATGCATAAACCAAATTTCACAATATAATCTTGAATTTCTGCAATTATGTTTACTATGTGTATTATTTTGTCACGTTCTTTGGAAGTGGGACATCTAGAGTTACTTGCAGCACTACAGTCTAAGAGCCAATTGGAGAGTGACACCAGGGTTAAGAGGAACATGTCATCTCTAGGACAAGAGTGACCCTTGACTATTAAGCTGGGAAGGGATACACTAGTTCTTGAGTAGGCATAGTCCTTCATGAAGAACCATGTGCCAGAGAGGAAGCATTGACTTGGGGGTCAAAAATCACATTGTATCCAGTGACAGCTTCACTGCAACCTAGTGCACCTTGGGCAGATCAAGTGTTCTTCCTCCCTCTTGGTCCTTACATGAGAGAAAAGGACTAGATGGTCTACAAAATTCCTAAAAACTGTAAGATTTGAACACACGATTACAGTAAGGATGCCTTCTAGGTAGAGGATGAGGAGGTAGAGGAGATGTGGTGAAGAAGGAAAGTGTAAAAGTATAGAAAGTGTAGAAGTGGAGTGTAGAAGGCAGAGAATGCAGTAAAGATGACCTTGGTGTGTGGTAGGGTTTACAGTTGGATGTTCTTGAGGAGAGCACTGTATTGGAAATCAACCTGCAGTTTCTCCATAAATCCAGCATGCACATTTTTCCTTCTAAAGCAGACTATATTCCGTTTTTGTTTTTCCCCCCTTTCTTTTGGTCTTTTTAAGGCCGCACCCACAGCATATGGAAGTTCCCAGGCTAGGGGTCGAATCAGAGCTGTAGCCACCAGCCAACGCCAGAGCCACAGCAACGCGGGATCCAAGCCGTGTCTGCAACCTACACCACAGCTCAGGGCAACGCCGGATCCTTAACCCACCGAGCGATACCAGAGGTCAAACCTGAGTCCTCGTGGATACTACTCGGGTTTGTTACCACTGAGCCACGACTGGAACTCCTAGAAGAGATCTTTTTTATTTAGGCATCATGATATGTGGAAATATGTACTAAAACATTTTAACGTACCATCACCCGCAGTGTAGCAAGATGTTCACGTTATGAGAAAAATCATGCTCCTGAGCCCAGGTGAAAGAACATCTCTCAGCTTGTGCTCTCTAGGACCTCGGAAGTGGAAGTACAGAATCCAGTGCACTTGGGACAGGAGGTGAAATATTTGTACAACTCTCAATTAGGAAAGGTTTTCTTCATTCATCCTTTGAGAGTGCCTTCCCTTAACCCAAGTGGCTTACCTTAAGCTTTGCTCACTTATTAATTTGTCATTGTCTCCTGCCTCTATGTTGTTAAAATCTCAAGATAAAGTATTAATATCAACATAACATGATATCTCATGTGGATTTACAGAATTAATCTTACAAAAGAAGGGCTCTGTACCTATTGGAAACTTTTCATGCATATTCTTTAAATGTTCTGCCAGGAGAACTTTGCTTTTACTCGTGAAGAGATGTTAAATTATTCAAACAACTGCTGGGTTACATGTTCAAAGCAGGGTGAGAGAAATGGAATCTTTCAAGTAGCATTTGATTATTGAGTACTGAAATGGGACCAGCCCCAATCGATGCCTGACTTGAACTTTGCACTGTTATGGTAAGGTCTCCATAAGAGTTAGGATTGCCTGCAATACTTGTTTTCTGAGTGGATGGTGCTATAATATTGAAATATATATATATATATATATATATTTACCAGCAGTTTATCAACATTCTGGAATATGTCTACCAGTGGGCATGTGATGGTGTGATCCATAATTTTTTCTGTAATATTTTGGATTCCGCTGAAGGGTTTTTATAAAATGTTTGGTTCTGTATGCTTTTCAAGCAATGTAATAACAATTAAATAAAAGATGTCATAAGGCTCCAAAGACATGGCTTTAATGGTCTTATTCACTAGTTCAAAGGTTTACAAGCCAAAACTTTTAGAATTAGCTGCTATTCATGGCTATAATAGTAGATATGTATACTTCTTCATTTTCTTGCTATCTTTTTTCTTGTAATTTATTCCTAAAGAGTGATGTTTTGATATTGTCTGAAGGAGATTGTGATTCATTTATATGTGGCCAGATCTGTATTGCAAGGCTTATGCTATACAGTAATTTTGGTGATACATTAAATAGTATTTAATAATAAGGAAAATCAGAAAATATTTTGGTGATTACATAATTAGAAGAGCTTTCTTCTTCTTCTTCTTTTTTTTTTATGGCTGCATCCGTGACATGTGGAAGTTCCCACAGGACAAGGGATTGAATCTGAGCCACAGCTGTGAAATTTGGAGCAGCTGCAGCAATGCCAGATCCTTTAACCCACTGCATCAGGCTGGGGATCAAATCCGCGCCTCTGCAGCAACCTGAGTAGCTAAGTCTGATTCTTAACCCACTGCCCCACAGTGGGAACTCCTAGAAAAACTATTTCTTGTGTTTCATATAAAATCTATGTTTTTATGCTCAAGAGATAGGTCCACTGATATCTTACAATTATGTAGATATTTCTAAGATGCTTAAATCTCTAAATTTTAATTATAATTAAATGTAATGACTACCCATCACTAATATTTGAATAACTATACATGGATGCTTCCTTAGTATATTGTCATATGGAACATTCATATGAAAGAGTAAATTTGATGAAATTCAGTCATTTTTTTTCAGCTATTTAATATTAACCAGAACACTTTTGCCACCTTGAAAGTCAGAAAAAAATACAAACATCTGTGAAATTAATAACATTACATTAGAGGTAATGCAGTCTATGTGTTTTTCATACATCACACCTTGAAGGAATAGATTTCCAAGGTTATTGGATGTGGGATTCCACTCAATCCCAGATTATCTGGTAAGTGTTGAAATTAAGCAGAACATAGGCTTTTACACAAAAAGTATGTTAAAGCTCCAAAACTGTTTCAAAATTTGCATTTAGAATATAAAATAGTCATCTAATAATTATAGATATTCAGACTGACAAGGAAGAAAAGACACAATGAAAACTCCTGCAGAAACTTTTCACTTACCTAGGCACCCTCACCCATTTTACTCAATATTATTTTTACCGGGAACGACTATACCAAATATAACCCACCGCAAAAAAAATAAAAAGTTTTGCTTCTTGCTTCGCCTACAGTGCCAGGGGGATGGATTTAATGATCTTATAGGCCTTTTCAATCTCTCTAATATTTGTGAAACGGCAACTGTCAATGTTGAACAAGAAATTGCTGAAATAGCACAACTTTTCGAAATGGATCATATCTCATAGGACAAGAGCCCAGAAATGGAAAGAACAACCATAAACCTCACCGAAACTCATCTCAACAGGATGCCAACTTTACTCTTCAGCTAATAAAAACAACCAACTTTAAAAATGCTGTCAGGGAGTCAAAAATCAGCCATTTTGAAAATCTCAGTACCAACTGCTGTGTGTCCAAGAATACAGTGACTGTTAGTGTGTATATTTTTCACATTGGGCTCTGCTGTTGCCTGAACATTTGGTTTATATTTATGTCTGATTAAGAAGTATGGTCAATTATGAATATCCTAGATGCAATTAAGTTAAATGTGAGGTATTGCTTAGATTGTGCCTATTTGTTGAGAATGGAAGCATATATTTTTGTGACAACATTTAAACAGATTTCCATATCTATGGAAACTGGGAGTTTCCTGATGGCTCTGTGAGTTAAATATTTGGAACTGTCACTGCTGTTGTGCAGGTTTGATCCCTGGCCCAGCAATTTACACATGCCACTGGAGTGGCTAAAGAAAAAAAAGAGAGAAAGAAAACTGATACAAAATTTCCAGATGACCCAATCATTGGACTTGTCAAACACAAATTTTAAAATAACTCAAAGTATCATGCTCAAGAAAATGTATGACAAAATGAAATATTTCACTGGAAACCCAACATCCATAAAAAGAATAAAATGGAAAGTGTTGGAGTTCCTGTCATGGCTCAGCGGAAATGAATCTGACTAGCATCCATGAGGATGCAGGTCCAATCCCTGGCCTCGTTCAGTGGGTTAAGGATCCGCATTGCCCTGAGCTGTGGTGTAGGTCGCAGATGCAGCTCGGATCTGGTGTTGCTGTGGCTCTGGCATAGGCCGGCAGCTATAGCTCTGATTCGACCCCTAGCATGGGAACCTCTATATGCCATGGGTACAGCCCCAAAAAGACCAAAAAAAAAAAAAAAAGGAAAGTGTAGAATCACACAATGCAGTAATGGAAATTAAAAACCATTAAGTGAATTTGGAGTTCCCATTGCAACACAGTGGATTAAGAATCAGACTGCGGCGGCTCAGGATTTCTGCGGAGGCACAGGTTTGATCCCTGGCCCAGCACAAAGGATCTGGCATTGCTGCAGCTGTGGCATATGTCACAGCTGTGGCTCAGAATCAGTCCCTGACCCAGGAACTTCCATATGCTGTGGGTACAGCCATAAAAACAAAAACAAAACAAAAACTAGTAAATCCAATTGATCACTTACTGGACGCAGCAGAAGAATGGTACTGTAAACTTATAGGCAGGATAGTGGAAAATATCCAGACTTAAATATAAAAATCAAAAAGGATGGAGAATTTGTAAAAGGGTATAAGAAACATAATGGTAAAGGGAAAATATATGTTCAACTAAGGTCTCAGAAAGGCAGGAAAGAGAAGTTTGATAGAAGCGATATTTGAAAAAGTAAAGACAAAAACATATTTCCAAACCTGATAAAAGAAATCAACTCATAAATTCAAGAAGAAATATGAAACCCAAGTAGAATAAACACAAAAAAACCACTCCTAGACACATCATAATAATATTTCTGAAAGAGAAAGACAAAGTAGAAGTTAAAAGAAGCCAGAGGAGAATAAAACACATTACCTTCAAGTGGGAAACAATAAGGAAAATAATTTCTTATAAGAAACAGTAAATGCCAGTTGCAATAAAATGACAATTTTAAGGAGCAGAAAAAAAGATGACAACTTAAAAATTTTATACTCTAGAAAATTATCTTTCAACAGTGCCAGTAAAATATAGAAATTTGCAGACAAGAAAACACTGACATAATTTAATTCATTGCCAGTAAATCTGAATTGAAGGAAAAAAACGAAGGGACTTTTCAGGCAGAAGAAAAATTATTCTAGTCAGAAACACAAAACTGCTGGAAGTAATGAAACAAGATAAAGGTAAAAACTCTGTGGGTAAAAGTAAATGAATATTGACTGAGCAAAATATAAGCATAGTGTTTTGAGACCCCAAATGCATATAGAATTCAAAGGCACGATAATAAGGAAAAAATGTTGTAGCTTGGGGAGAAGAAAATGCATATAAACTATTTATCAAAACAGACCATATTCTGGGCATAATAATAATCTCCAAAAACTTTCAAAGGAACAAAATCATTCAGAGTATGTTTCAGATCATAGTGGAATTAATCTTGAAAGCAATAGTAAAGAGTTCACTTAAAAACCCCAAATATTGGAGCTTAGGGAAATTAGAAGTAGCAATTAACCAAATATTAATTAATTCTCAGTGGGCGACAGAAAACATTTTTACTGTATAGTTGTAAAGATAGATATGACAAGACTTGTAAGATGAAACTAACCTGGTAATTAGAATGAAATTTGTAGTTGTATATTTAAAGAGTAAAAAGGGTGAAAATCCAATCATCCTAATATTGTCTCAAAAAGTTAGAAAAAGGGCAGCAAAAACAAAACAAAAACAAAACAAAAAAACACAACAAATAAAATAAAAGGAAGGAAATAGAGACTATACAGAAATAAATGAAATAGAAAGAAAATAACACGGAGAGAGTTAACCATACCACAAATCAGTTACTTGAAAAGAATAGCATAATTGATGAATATCTGTCAATAATTATCAAGAAATCGAAGAACAAATTCCTAATCTCAGGAACTGAAAAAAGAACCAGTGTAGAATCTTCAGATCATACAAATGTTATTAAAAACTTTAATGTGAAAATTTAAATAAAAGAAAAATTTTCTAGGAAAACCATTTATCCAAATTGATACAAGACAAAATAAACTGAAAACTCTTCAATAAATTTAATCTCCATTTAAAAGCCTCTACAGACCCCAGCATTCCAGGCTTAGATGATTTATTTCTTCGTTAATTCTTTCAAATATTTGTGGAAGAAATAAAACCATTCTTATACAGATTCTTCCAGAGGATACAAATAGAGGGTCCACTGCCAAATTGAATTAATTACAAGATCAATGTGATCATAACACTGTAACCTGGCATGTATATTGAAAGAAATGAAAATTACACTCCAATCTCACTTATGAACATAGACTTAAAAGTATCAAACAACATATTAGCAAATTGAATCCAGCAATAAATAAATAGAATAATATTTCATGACTTAGTTGAGCTGATTTCAGGAGTGTAAGGTTGATTAAAGTTTGAAAATTAATCAAGTAATTCACACATTAGCAAGAATAGATCAGAAAATACATGATCTCATTAAAAGCAAAATAATTTTATAAAATTCAATACTTAGTAATTTTAACATATAAAAGAGAAGTAAAAAATTCTTAATCTGATACATGATATCTGCAAAAACAAACAAAACCTCTAGCACACTTTAGATTTAGAGCTGAAAGGTTGAATGTTTATGAAGAATGAGACAGGGATAGCCACTGTGTCTTTGCTAATCAAACCAAGGTTTGTATATTGACAACATCTGTATCACTAGGGAGGTTGTTAAAAATGTAGAATCCAGAGTTCCCATCAAGGCTCAGCAGAAACAAATCTGACTAGTATCCACGGGGACGCAATTTTGATTCCCGGCCTCGCTCAGTTGGTTAAGGATCCGGCATTGCTGTGAGCTGTGGTGTAGGTCGCAGACATGGCTTGGATCGGGCATTGCTGTGGCTGTGATGTAGCCTGGGAACCTCCATGTGCCGCAGGTGTGGCCCTAAAAAGACAAAAACAAAAAACAAAAAACACCAAAAAAAACCCCTATAGAATCCTAGGCCCCACTCTAGACTTACTTCCTTAGAATTTACATTTTAAGAAGATCACCAGGAGTTTTGTTTGTTTGTTTGTTTTTAATTAAAAATGGTTTTTTTGGCCATGCCCATGGCATGTGGAAATTCTGGGGCCAGGGATTGAATCTGTGCCACAACAACAACCCAAGCCACAGCAGTGACAACGCAGGATCCTTAACCCAAAGAATCGCTGAGAAACTCCCCTCCCGAAGTTTTATATGCATCTTGAGCTATGAGAAGGATTTCTTTAAACCACTTAAATTTTTTACAGTCCTCTGATCTACGTTAAAACTGGAGGTTTTAACAATTGCAGTAAGACAAATACATAACATGCACAGGGCTAAAAAGAGAGAAAGTAATGTGTCATGATTCAGGAAAACAGGAGAATATATGTAGAAAATCTCAAGACTCTAAAGATAAATTATTAGATAATAAGTGAATTTCGCAAAGCTGCTAGAGGCACATTTAACATACAAAAATTAAAAGTGTTTCTATTCATGGTAAGAAGAAATAATAAACTTGGAATTTTAAAATGGTACTTAAAAAGAAATAAGAAAAATTTTTTTTGTGGTGAAACCTATAAAACATTATTGAAAGAAATTTGGAAAAACCTAAATTTTTCATACCATATTTTTGTGTTGGAATATTTGACACTGCAAAAATGCTAATGTTCTACCAATTCATCTCAATGAAGCCACAATTTCAATAGAAGTTCTAAAATTTTTTTTTGGTGGGAAATAATAATCCTCGAAAATTGAGTCCAAAATTAGTTTGACAATAAAAAGTTTCAAGAAAAAAAAAAAAGCCTTTGAATAAAAAGAACAAATTCAGAAGGCTTACTCTACTTGATATTGAGATTGACTAAAAAACTATTGTAATTGTATTACAGTATGGTAAGCACACTGGGCAGGCAGATGGACCAACAGAACAGAATACAGTCCCAAAATGTATGCAAGTCATCTGAATTTTGATGAAGTTACCACTACAATGAGGTATAGAAAGGATTGTTATTTCAATAAATCATGCTGGGTAAGTTGGCTATCCATAAGGCAACTGAACTTTGATGTTAACTTATTCTTTTGGAAAAAGAAATTCCAGATGAACTATGTAGACCTACATAGAAAACCTACACTAGTAAAGCTACCAGAAGATATTTTAAAAGAGCATGTTCATGATCCAGGGTGAGTTAAATTTCTTAAACTGCACAAAAATCACACTTGCCCATAAAGGAAGAATTTTACTTCAATAAAATTAAGAACTTTTGTTCAGGAGTTCCTGCTGTGGCTCAGTGGGTTAATAAGGACCCAGTGTGGTCTCCATGAGGATGTCAGTTGGATCCCTGGCCTCACTCGGTGGGTTAAGGATCCAGTTGCTGCAAGTTGTGGTAGGTCACAGATAAGGCTCAGATCTGTTGTTGCTGTGACTGTGGTGTAAGCTTGCAGCTGCAGCTCCAATTTGACCCCTAGTCTGGGAACTTCCATATGCCATGGTTGTGGCGGTAAAAAGAAACAAAAAACCACCCCCCCCCCCAAAAAAAAAACTTTTGTTCATCAAAAGAACAGTCTTAGGGAACTGAAAATGTGAACCACAGAGGGAGAAATTTGTAACCTGAACATCCATTAAAGATCTCCTATCCAGAAGAAACCCCTAGAAATTAATAATAAATAACCATAAATCCAACAAATAAAACAGAAAAAGCATCTGAACAGTCACTTCGTAAAAGGCAACATCAAAATGGCCAACTACGGAAAGGTACTCAACCACAGTCAGTCATCAAGAAAATGCTAATAAATACTAAACTGTGATACTGGTATGAATCTACCCAAATGGCTGAAATTATAAAGACTGTCAATAGCAATATCTTATGAGGATATGGGGCCAGGAAGAATTCTTGGGGAGTAAAAATTACATTAACAGCTTTAAAATCAATTTGGCAGTATCTGCTGAAATTGTAGCTACACATACATTCCACGATGCAGCCATTCCTAAGTGTGTATTTGACAGCACACATAAAGACAGGCACACATAAAGATGACCATCACATTATTTTCAATAGCCCCAAACAAATAAACAAAAAACCAAACTGAATGCTTTTTGACACCTGACTATGTAAATAGTAATATGTTTCTAAAATGGAGTATTGTCCAGTATTGAATAAGTAAAAGAATCCAGATACAAAAAAAGTTCATACTGTATTATTCCATTTATGTAAAAAGAGCCAGGCAAAACTCAGCTATTGTTAGAGAAGCCATAATACTGGTTATCATTGGGGCCAGTTGGGAAAGGTTTGAGATGTACTAATATTTGAGTGGTGCTATACTGGAGTGTTTATCTTAAAAATCTGTTCATCAAGCTGGGCGTGTATGACTGTGTATCCTTTTCATAGGCATGCTTCTCTTTACTTAAAAAGTTTACCTAGGAGTTCTCGTCGTGGCTCAGTGGTTAACGAATCTGACTAGGAGCCATGAGGTTGTGGGGTTCAATCCCTGGCCTTGCTCAGTGGGCTAAGGATCCGGCATTGCTGTGAGCTGTGGTGTAGGTTGCAGACGCGGCTCGGATCCCACGTTGCTGTGACTCTGGCATAGGCTGGTGGCTACAGCTCCAACTCCACCCCTAGTCTGGGAACCTCCATATACCATAGAGCGGCCCAAAAAATGGCAAAAAAGAAAGTTTACCTAAAAAAAAAAGCATAACAAGGCTCAAATGGGAAAAGATATTAGCCAACATATAAAATTGACAAAAATTAATATGGAATGACATGAATAACTCTTTTACATCAAAAAGCAAAAAACAAGCAAAACACAAAAGAGAGACCAAAAAAAAAATCACTCCAAATTATATTTGTATTTTACAGAAGAAGAAACAGAAAAGACTATTAAATATATGAAAGTCTTCATTACTAATAGAAGAAATGAAAATTAAAATCACAGTGAGGTAACATTAAATGTGCTAGACAGGCAAAATTTATAGTCTGCCAATATGAAATGTTGGTGAGGACGTGGATTTAGTACGAAATAAAAAATAATACAATGACTTTGGAAATAACTTGACATTATTTAATAAAGGTGAGGATTCATAGCTTCACTCTTAGTTATATAACCTACAGAAAATACAGAAATCAAAGTGGAGGTCTCTCTCCTCCTCTGTCAGACATTTAAGAGTTAGTCCTCTTGTATTTGCCTCTTTTCTTTTCTCTATTAATTTACCCAGTAAAATTTTTGTTTTTTGTTTTTGTTTTTGTTTTTTTTTGCCTTTTCTTGGGCTGCTCCTGCGCATATGGAGGTTCCCAGGCTAGGGGTCCAATCGGAGCTGCAGCCACCGGCCTACACCAGAGCCATAGCAACCCCGGACCCTTAACCCACTGAGCAAGGCCAGGGATCGAACCCACAACCTCATGGTTCCTCATCCGATTCGTTAACCACTGAGCCACGATGGGAACTCCCTGGTTTTTTTTTTTTTTTTTGGTCTCTTTGTCTTTTAGGGCCACACTCGCGGCATATGGAGGTTCCCAGGCTAGGGGTTGAATTGGAGCTGTAGCCACCAGCCTACACCACAACCACAGCAACGCAGGATCCAAGCCACATCTGTGACCTACACCACAGCTCAGGGCAATGCGGATCCTTAACCCACTGAGTGAGGCCAGGGATCGAACCTGCATCCTCATGGATTCTAGTCGGGTTCACTAACCCCTTTGCCATGACAGGAGCTCCCCCAATAAGTTTTTTTTTTTTTTTTTGTCTTTTTGCCATTTCCTTGGGCTGCTTCATGGCATAAGGAGGTTCCCAGGCTAGGGGTCCAATCCGAGCTGTAGCCGCCGCTGGCCTACGCCAGAGCCACAGCACCGCGGGATCTGAGCCGCGTCTGCAAACTACCCCACAGCTCACGGCAACACAGGATCCTCAACACACTGAGCAAGTCCAGGGATCGAACCCGCAACCTCATGGTTTCTAGTTGGATTTGCTAACCACTGAGCCACGACGGGAACTCCCCAATAAGTATTTTTTTAGCACCCATTTCATGCCAGACATTCTTCTGGATGCTCATCTTGTGCTGTATTTTATGCTGACAAGCCCCAAATCCATAGCTTGAGCTCTCTCTAGCTCCTGGGCTCTGGAGAGATATATCCAGCTCATTCCTGGATATCTTTGCCTAATAGTCAAGACATACATCTTTTTCTTCTAATGAAGCGTTCTCAAAATGCAGTTCTGCTGCTAATGCCATCAGCATCATCTGGGAACTTGTTGGAACTGCAGATTCTCAAGTCCAGCCCCAGATGTATGGAACCAGATACCACAGAAACAGGTACACAATGCATGTTTTCATCAGCGGATTCTGATATGATATGCACTTAAAGTTTGATGGCTCCTGACCTAGACTGTTCTCTTTTTCCTCAGCCCACTGGTTACAAACTCTTAAGGATTATTCCACCCACCATGGCCTATATGGGTCTTGCTCCTACCTCTCTAGCCCTGGCTCTCTTCATTCCTGGTGCACGCTGCTGCAAAGTGTTCTAATCCTTCTTATCTCTACTCTCCGGGTTGCTAGCCTGCCATTTGAAAACATTGGATCACATTATCCTCCTCAAAATCCTTTCAGTGCTTTCTCATTTCTCATAAAATCCCAACTCTTAGATGTATGTCTTATTTCTGGTCTGTTTCCAGCTTTACCTTGGGTTAAAAGTAATTTTCAAGGTTAGCTGTTTTTTCTTACCTTCTTTTTACCTTGTACATGGCACTGACCTCTCCTAGTCTCAGTGTTCCCTTTTATCAAGTAGGACCCACAATATAGCTACCTCACCTAACAGTTAATACAGCGGCTAGTGCACTGAGTAGCCTATTTTAATCTTTGCTACTGACCATTACTGCTAATAGAATTGTTCTCTAGCATATCTCATAATTTTTTGCATAATCTGCTTCATTTCTAGAAAACTGGTTGAAATTTACTTAATTGGCTGTTTCTCTTCTTCACACATGGTTCTTCCTTAGTGTAGACTGGAGCTAACAGTAGCGAGTTACCGACCCTGCCTCAGGAAGTATGAGTGGCATGTTTTGATGGCCTCAACTTCCACTTGGACCTAAAGACCTTTTTAGGTCTACTGACCTACTCCCTCCTCCAACCGGCATCATATAATCAGAGAGGAGCATTGGGAATGGTGAGAAATTAAAAAATTGGAGTAGGAGTTTCCTTGTGGCTCAGTAGGTTGATCCTGCGTTGTCACTGCTGCAGCTTGAGTCGCTGCTGTGGCGCAGGTTCAGTCCCTGGCCCAGGAACTTCCACATACCAAGCCATGGGTATGGCCAAAGAGGAAAAAAAAATTGGAGCAAAAAGAAATTCATTAACTAATTAGTTAATTTCAATTTCACAGAGTGGGTAAAATCCATGACAGTGTCATCAGGTCTTTTGTGATGCAGGAAAGAGATCCTTTTGTCAAGTAACCTGTGTGCCATCATAGCCAAAGGTGAGGCACTTGGGGAGCTAACTAAGAATGTAACTAGACTGGGCCAGAGACACTGGAGTCAGCGCAGTCCTGTCTTTTTAAATGGTGGGTGTTAGTGAAAAGGGGCTGAGACCAAAGAAACAGTCAGATCACCTCTCCTTGGGGAGTATTTTCAATTGTCCTTACCAAACTCAAGGGCACTAGAAGCAAGCTAGACCAAAGAGAACTCAGGCACCTATGTTCCCATTTTCATTTAACCCATTAACTAACTAAAGTTTATTGATATTTTTAGGCTGGTAATTGTATTAGTCACCTACTGCTGCATAACGAATTACTCCAGAATTTAAGAGCTTACGCAACAAATATTATCTCAAATTTTCTCAAGCCGTAAGGTCAGAAAAGTGGGAGGGACTGGCTGGAGGGTTCTCACCTAGGGTTTCCTACTGGCTTGTGGTCAAGTTGTTGACCCTGGGCTGAGTTATCAGAGGGGCAGATGAATCAGCTTCCAAGTTCTCTGCAGTGGCTGTGTTTCAAGCGATGCCATAGGGACCTCTTATCCCGCTCACATCTCATGGCATCTGGCTTACTCTACAGTGAGTGATTCCACAGAGAAAGAAAAAGAATATTCAAGACAGAAGCTGCAGGTGTTGGTAACCCAATGTTAGGAGTGATATTCCATTGTTCTGACATGTTTTAATTGATAAAAGCAAATCACAAAGTCCAGCCCACACTCAGAGAAGTGAGTTAATACCACCTCTTGAGGAGAAGAGTATCAGAGAATCCGTAGACATATATTTAAGGTCATATTGGCCAGACATTCATGTGGCGTAAGATTCAAAATATGTCAAAATCTCTCCAGGACATCAGCTGTGTTTCTTGGGGTTATCAGGTTTGTGTGTGTGTGTCCTAGAAATAGTCTGTGAAGTTACAAGCAAATGCTGCTAACAGTTTACTACTTTGAAATCTCTGTGCCCAGTACAGTCTACGCCCAACCAGTCTGCCTGGCTTTGATCCACTCAAATTAGCTCTCCTTTCTGTGCAGGGTGTGAGGAAAGGAACGGAGAATGACCTTCCCATTCCTGTAAACTCTTGCCAACTCAGGCCCCCTTCTAATTGTAGTATATGCCTTTTAAAACACTGGCTTAACAAAAGCTATTTAATTGTAGCTGTTTTCCCCCCTTTGGAACATTCTTTGTGGCTTTCTCTCACCATTAGCCAAGGCCTTAGGCAGTTACTAGAAAGGACTAAATTGAGTTGCTTTTGTTATTAGCTGTGGTTTGTGAGTCAGCTTACTGCTTCTAAAACAATTATAGAGGGAAGCTATTATTTTGAATAGAAATTTGAGTATATTTAGAAGAAAATGAACCATGTATTTTCTTCTGGCTGCCTCTGCTTCCAGAGCTCAATTTCAAGGACTTGAAAAGATTGCAAAGAGGGAGGGAGGAAAAAGGGATGGATTGAAAGTAAGAGAAAGTGAGAGTTCAAGACTGAGCGATGTGGAGACAAGGACTCAAAAAGAGCATGACAAGGCTCAAAGTTTGGGAAAAATGACATTTTAAATTTTATGGAACCTACAGTTAAATTATTTTATTATCTTGAGATTTCCCCAAATGATAGGATTTGTGCTGACATACTCTGCCAATCCATATTAGCCTAAAGAGATCAATTCTGAATAGCTTCATTCTTTTAAAGATATGTAATATGTTCTGTGACTCTTCCTGGGGAAATGAGGCAGGATAATAAAATCATTGTTTGTGTATGTGTGTTTGTCCCAGATATGTCACCCACGGTTTTGATTCCCAGTTTCTTAAAAATGAAATCTAAGCTGAAACTAAAAAATAAAGCATGCTTCCTTTGACCTAATTTATATCTAGCTAATAAGAGATTGATTCTTTCCCCCTATTATGGTTCTAGTATTTGAACATTGTGGCTGTGTCCCCCGCGTCACAGTTACAAATAGTTCAGAAAGTTTTCATGTAAGTAATACTTAGGAAGAAGCCATAATCACTTGTTGTTTTGCTAAAGCTCCATTCCAATTTAAGCCATCTTATATTGTTTTTGGAAGTAGGTAGAGTATATTTAAATTGGTGAGTTGTTTCTTTAGAATTTCACAGATTTTAGCAGACAAGCTATGAAAATTGTCATCCGTGACATGTTTATGATATCATTTCAGAAAGAATTTTCTAGCTCCAAAAGTTCTAAAGCAATGAGTATAGGTGAGATTATTTTTATTTAAGAGAAAATTTGAAAGTAACCCTTTATTTGTCTGTCAATCCCATTTTTACTCTCATTCATTCTGAATAATTTTAAAGGTTAAAATATAACTCTATACAGTTAGGTATAACTATACAGTAATGCACAGTCAAAATGCAAATACTCCATGATTCTGATACTTTTATCATTGTGAAATGCTAGTCTATCACTAATACCCATTTTAGAATAATTTTTTTTTTCTATAGCACAACTTTAGTCGTGAATACTTTGTTTAAAAACTCCTAATAGCTCACCAGCTACTTAGCCTGCCATTCTTGGGGCTTCTGATTCTAATCTTGATCTATTCCTCCAGCCTCAGATTGCACATTTTCTCCCTGACGCCACCCTAGTCATCCCCCAACCAGACAAAGTGCACTTCTTGGGCATCCAGGCACTGGTGTCAACAAAAGCAAACATATTCTGCTGATCCCTTGTGTATCTCTGGTCTTTTCAGTTGTCTAACCATAGTTCCAGAATAAAAATGGCTGGTAGAGGCTCTGTTCTTTAGTTTTCTTGACTTCTAATAGGACTAAAGGCTAACACAGAGGTTAGGATGCATAGAATATCTCCATAGGCTTGAATTCTCGATCTCTCTTTTAGGGCTGCACTTGCGGCATATGGAAGTTCTCAGGCTGGGGGTCAAATCTGAGCTGTAACTGCCAGCCTACACCACAGCCACAGCAATACAGGATCCAAGATGCCCCTGCCACCTACACCACAGCTCATGGCAACACCGGATCCTTAACCCATTGAGTGAGGCCAGGAATCGAACCCAAATTCTCCTGGATACTGGTCGGGTTTGTAACCTGCTGAGCCACAATGGGAACTCCTAGGCTTGAATTCTTCTGTTAGATATTAGAGAGATCGAAGCATGATCTAACTGTGATGACAAGATAGTGGGGGGGGGGGTGTCCCAAATGCAGCTAGAGATCTTTCTTGTGTTAGTCTGTAGGTGACAAATGCCATAGGCACCTAGAGTTCACCCAAAGATAAGATTACCTGATGAGGAGTTCCCGTCGTGGCGCAGTGCTTACCAAATCCGACTAGGAATCATGAGGTTGCGGGTTCGGTCCCTGCCCTTGCTCAGTGGGTTAAGGATCCAGCGTTGCCGTGAGCTGTGGTGTAGGTCGCAGACGGGGCTCGGATCCCGCGTTCCTGTGGCTCTGGCGTAGGCTGGCAGCTACAGCTCTGATTGGACCCCTAGCCTGGGAACCTCCATATGCTGCGGGAGCGGCCCAAGAAATGGCAAAAAAAAAAAAAAAAGATTACCTGATGAGAACTCTTGGGAACCATCTCCAAATTAGAAATTGAAGGTCAGGTTTTCAGGTTCACGCTTCCTGTGTCTTATTGAAATGAATTCTTATCATTACAGAAGGTGTTTCAGCTGAAAAGATGTTATAACACACTTAGGATGACAGGCTTAGCCTATGTTAACCATTATCATAACTTATTTCTTCGGGGGGAATTAGAAAGGAACACGATCTATGTCCACATTGCCGCTTCTTCCTCCTTCCATAAATTTTCCTAAGACTCTGAAAGCCTGAAAGGACTTTGCCCTCAGTCCGTGAACCCCATGTTTCCAGGAGGCATAACTTCCAAAAGGTTTTCTTGGGTGCCCTCAGAGCTTGAAGACTTTTATGTTAGATTCTTTGTCTTCAGCCCAGGCCTCATCTTGGTTTTCTTTAGTTTCATAATCTTTTACTCTTAACAGGAACCGTATCTAGTGTGATATTCGCAGGTGTAGGAAATAAGTATAAGTTACAGCAAAGTGACCATAAATTGGTGATGAGTACAGACTTTTTTTTTTTTTTTTGTATTTTTAGGGCCACACTGGTGGCACATGGAGGTTCCCAGGCTAGGGGGTCCAGTCAGAGCTATAGCCACCAGCCTACACCACAACCACAGCAACGCCAAATCCAAGCCACATCTGCAACCTAAACCACAGCTCACAGCAGTGCTGGATCCTTAACCCACTGAGCAAGGCCAGGGATCGAACCTGTGTCCTCATGGATGCTAGTCAGATTCGTTTCCACTGAGCCACGATGGGAACTCCAAGTACAGACTTTCATACCAAGTTCACTTTAATATCTCTGGGTATAAATGCAGAGCCCGCCCCTTAGTTTCCACTGTCACTCCCTATTTTTGAGTTGTAGACACACAACTGAACACACTTGTGTGCCAACCTGGCCTTAAAGGCATTTAACTCAATGGATGTGTTTCTCAAAATTGACAGCTTTGCTCAGTCAGTCAAATGAAAATATAGATTTGTTTTGTTTTGTTTTTTTAGCTTTTTGACTTTTTTAGGGCCACACCTGTGGCATGTGGAGGTTCCCAGGCTAGGGTCTAATTGGAGCTGTAGCCATCGGCCAACACCACAGCCTCAACTAGGGATCCGAGCCGAGTCTGTGACCTATACCACGGCTCACGGCAATGACAGATACTTAACCCACTGAACGAGGCCAAGGATCAAACCCACAACCTCATGGTTCTTAGTCGGATTCTTTTCCACTGCGCCACAATAGGAACTCCTGAAAATATAGATTTGGAACATAATCCTTCTGCTCATAGGAATTCCAGAGAGGTGACTATTCCTAATAGTAAGGACCAGGAGAGACCCTTATGAGTCATTGTCATAGAAAGTGAAGATATAAGCAGCCAGAGATAGACAGATGGACTCACACATGAACCCACTGTAATCAAATGGCTCTGCATCAGAAACAAATAGTAAATTAAGAGGGGTGAAAGCAAAAAGAAGAGAAGAAATTGAGGGTGGATGCTGAACTTTTAAAATAGCATCCGACCCTAATATCTAATAAAAGTTGTTTGTGTCTTAGCTAGGTTGTTTACCAAACTTGAGTCAAATCTGTTTCAAAGACAAATGCATTCTTAGTGTGTGTGGCGGTAGGGAGAGGGGGTTGGGGAGGATGTGAGGGCGAGGTGGGAGGACTTCTTCCAGGAACTGAAGAGTATGGTGGCATTCTGCTACAGGTTAGGCTGCTAAGCGCAGAACAGAGATGCATCCAGCAGATGAAAGGCTGAGCCGCAAACTGGACTAATTCAGCAGGAGCAGTAATCTGAGAAAGCAAGCCTCTCCCTCATCAACCTTTGAGAGAAGAAGGGAATTCTTTGGGCTGTGAAAGGGGTCTTTAGTTGATCTATATGCTGAGAGGCCAGAAAACCTCTGCTGACACGTAGATTAGACAGAAGGCCTCTACATCGTGGTTCTCAATGGGGACAGTACAACCCACCAGGAAGAAATTTAAAAATCTGTAGGGAAATTTATGTCACATTGATGGGCAGCCTGCTGATATTTATAACAGGAAGGAGCCAGGATAGTGTTACACAAAGAATTACCCCTTATAACTTTCAGAATTCTTATTGGAAATTCAAGTAGGATAAATACATGTATGTCATTGTTTATGACACTTATGTTTTATATTTATATAAAAATGTGGATATTATCTAAGTAATCCAAACCATTTTATCAACATGGAGTACTTTGGAACCTTTTTAATAAACCTGAAAATTTTCAGAATGAAACTATTCTATAAATAGAACAAACAAAACTTGCTTTGTTTTGTTTGGGGCTTTATCAAAAGTTGTTTGTCACATAAAAAATCATGTCACTCACAGCAGTGTCCTTGTGGCGTTTGAGCCACTGATACAATGCTCCTGCATCAGTTTACACAAAGCAAGTGATCTATGCTGAGATACAAACATTGACGGCTTTATCATGTCTTCCTGTGTGGCCCTGAGACACATTCATATATTGAGATATCCTAATTTAGAATACAATTAGGATGTACTATTGATTTTTAAATTATACACGTATAACATATACATATACCTGCAATGGGGGGGGGTCAATGCAGAGGTAGGGGATTAAATGGTACAAACTATGAGGTATAAAATAAGCTACGAAGATTATATTGTACAACATAAGGAATGTCACCAATAATTTATAATAACAATGGAGTATAACCTTTAAAAATTATGATTAGTGATATTGTACCTCTGTCATTTATGTAATATTGTACAGCAACTACACTTCAATTAAAAATAATAAATTGGAGTTCCTCCTGTGGCACAGTGGGTTAAGAATCTGACTTCAGTGGCTTAGGAGGCATGGGTTTGATCCCTGGATTGCTTCAAAGGCACATGGGTTCGATCCCCAGCCAGCACAGTGGGTTAAAGGACCTGGCATAGGTCACAACTGCAGCTTGGATTCAGTCCTTGGCCAGGAAACTTCCATATGCTGTGGGTGCAGTCATAAAAAGTAAATTAAAAAGTAAATAAATAAATGCACAATAAAATAAAATAATCCAAGTAAGTTACATGATCTATAATGGGATAATCATGAGAGATTGGTTATAAAAAGACTTGGGCCAGAGATTGCTAGTTGCTCCCCCAAATCCAGTTTCTTCCCCGACCCCCAAGCCCACCAGTCAACTACATTTCCCAGCCTCCTGTGCAGGTAGTGTGGCCACATGACGGAGGTATAGACAATAGGATGTGAATAAAAAGCACGAGGCCACGCTCCCAGACCTGTCCAGTGAAAGCGATCCCATGTGCACACTTTCTGGCCAATAGGATGGGAGAGAATCACCGGGACCACAAGGAAGCATCTATTAAAGCTGCAGAGCTTCTGTGGGCCTGAGTTTCAGTAAGGAGACCAAAGACCAAATGCTCCACGAAGCTGCTCACTGCTCAACACTGAACAAGTAACAGACTCTTACGTTTGTGTTGGGCGTAGTGATGGGGAGTATTGGTTACAGCTGTTAGACTAGACATTTCTAACTCAAGAAGCATCAGGTCTGAAAGGATTCAGATGCATTTCTCTAGCATCTGTGAACCCAACATACCTTGTATCTGAAGTTTTCCTTCTGTGTCCTCTGTGTGGGTCCCGATCCTCTTTGTCTTCCATTTCCAGCCCTTCTCCCAGTCTGCTCCTGGATCTCAGGAAGGCCGTAACCACAGGCTGCAGATCCCAGGTTTCTGCACAAATGGCCTCTGGCTGGATTTGGGTAGTTGGGTGGGGACGGTGGTGAGAGGTGGGAATTAGACAGAAGAGTGAGTGAGAAGCAGTCAGAGTATTTCTCCCTCTCCTCTCTGCCCAGGTGGTGTCCTGACCTGGGAACATGCCATCTCCTCCATGGCTGAAGCTCCCCTCTGATGGCTCTACCATACTTCTGCCTTCTGCAAGGTCCTTGACTCCAGGAGCAGAATACTACCTCTTTTCTTTGGTCTATCCAGCCTCGAGGGTAGCAGTGTCCTGTTGCTGCTCCTCTGAATCATTCACTGATACCCCCTCCTCCAGACTTGGCTTTTCAATTTCTATCATCTACGTAACTAATGCTTTGCATTCAGTTCTGTCTTCTGGTTTCTGTTTTCTTGATTTAATTCTGACCCTTTGTCCCTGGACCTTTTTCTCTTTAAAATCTCATTCACTACTTATTAGTAGAAACCAGTTTCTCACTAAGCATATTTTCCTGTGCTCATTTAATAACCTTATGCTCTCTAAGCTTTATATTATGTTATTCGTTGTATAAGTTTCTTCATACATATCCTTTCTTTCAACTCTCCTGCATCTACTATGTAAACTTTGCAAAGTCAGGGAAAACTGCTTCTATTTCTTTGCTAACTCCCTATTACTTACAATACATTTATTGCACAAAGCTTACTGATTGTTCATTGTTATTTATAAGTAGCATTCACCATATTTATACATTCAAGCATTATCTCCAACGCTGAAGATGCAATGTTAATATGATCTGAGGTGGCTCTCCATAATTGAGGCATGGATTTCATCCGAAAAGTTTAATCAAAATAGTTAGCACTTGGAATTAATTTTCCTGTAACTTCCTACTCTGGTTTTAGAAGTCGGGAGGGGAGTTCCCATCGTGGCTCAGTGGTTAACGAATCCAACTAGGAACCATGAGGTTTCGGGTTCCATCCCTGGCCTTGCTCAGTGGGTTAAGGATCTGGCATTGCCGTGAGCTGTGGTGTAGGTTGCAGATGCAGCTCAGATCCCTTGTTGCTGTGGCTCTGGTGTAGGCCGGTGGCTATAGCTCTGATTAGACCCCTAGCCTGGGAACCTCCATATGCCGCGGGAGTGGCCCTAGAAAAGGCAAAAAGACAAAAAAAAAAAAAAAGAAGAAGAAGAAGAAGAAGAAGTCTTGGAGGGACCCAGTGATAGGTTGCTGTGGAAAACGGGACAAGAGGGTTGTCTTAAACATGGATAGCTTAGAATAGTCACAGACTTTTAGAGCTGGGATTGAAACTATGACACAGGCCATAGCAGCCTCCTGTCAAATCCAGTGAGGAGTTCTTCCTATTCATTTTTGGTATTTTTATTGCCTCTTTCATCTGGGAAAAAAGTCTTTCCTTGGCATTAAAACAATTCTCCATCAACTCCTATTGTCTCCGCTTCTGTCGATCACTTGAAATATTTGATGTTCCGAAAATTCTGCCCTAAGGGTACCTCTCCTCTTCCTCTACTCTTCTTAATGCTGTAACGCCCACCTAGAGGAGACACGTGTCACTGTTATCTACATTCCATCCATTCCAGAAGTTACCAAACATGACGTTTCCCCTTACTGAACCTGGAAGTTAAGTTCAGACTCAGTAGGGCTTCTAGGAAGGCACAACTGATTTATCTGAGTCGCTAGATAAGATGAACATTCTGGTTCTTATTGACAGATGCTGAGGACAGGAAAAATCTACATGCTGGTCTTGGCTTTAGCTCCAGCTACCAAATGAGTCATCACCAGGCTTATAATACATCCAAAACAACCTCTTATTCCTGTCTCTAAATCTTACTAAACTTCTTTGAGAACAGATACACGGGCATCACTTTATTTCAGTTAATAAATTTAGTATCCTGCTACTAGTCATGGGAACTGGAAAACTTGAAGGCATCTTCCCTTTCTCTTATCTCAAAACCTGTTTTATTACTTTTCAATTGTACTTCTGAGCAGTTCCTAAAACGTGCTTAGATTTGTCTGCTTCATTCCTGCTGAATTAGTTCAGACAGCAGTACCATCTCATAGACTGTCCCAGGTCCCTCTGCACGTGCTCTGAGCAGGGCGATCATTCTGCTCACCACATTCAGTCCAACAGATCTACCAACAAGGTCATCTTCATTAATAAAGCAATACAAGTTAAAAATCAAATAACAGCAAATGGACAAGTAAATCTCTCTTATTTAAAAATCTGTTGATAACCTGTGGCCTCAACAGAAAATTTATTACCTCCCTTATTTTATACTATTAGAACTTTGTGTTTTTTTTCTCTCCTTTTCTTTCACATTCCTCCCATGCTCCGAAATTTGCATTTTTCTCATCCTGATGCTTTGTGTGTGTTTTCTCCCTGCCTGACGTATCCCTGCCTACTTGGGGGTTTCCTTGTTGAGGACCATGGTCCTTGGATGGTGCTCACATGCCCAGTCCTTTATTTTTCCTTGCCGCAGTCCCTCGGCCCAGGATGTGAGACAGAGTGTTTTCTTCTTCTTTAAATCTTTTATCTCACAATCTTTTCCATGTAATAAATTCAGTCTTCTTACTCAATCTTTTTCCATAACGTTGGCGTCAGCCGCAAGCCTTTTGTTTTCCTCATACCTCTGAACCCTAAAACATATTTAAAAGGCATTACTAGCAACTCTAGAGTTTCTATAGCCTCGAACTGTATTTGGTTGATGGTAAAGAAAGGGGTTGTGACAAAAGTGGCCTCTTGATTTATAATATAGATGACTGGATGGATGGCCATGGAAAGCAACTGACAGAGACAATATTTGGAGAAAAAGCTAATGAGTTCGGTTTGGACAGGATGAGTTTAAACTTCTTTTGGGATACTCCCAGAAGTTGTTCAGTAGGGCTACACTAAGAAGAAAGAGCGATCCTAGAGACCAGACTGGAAGTTGGCCTTCAATCTGTCTCTCCATGCTGCTAGAGTGATATGTTTCTAAAACACAAATGTCTAAAATTTGTCAACAGCTACCCATAGTTATCAGGATAAAATCACACTACCATTCCTTGAATTAACATTATCAAGGAAAACATCATGTTGCTAGGTTTTGTCATCAAAATGTTTCTGCTAGAGTTCAGCTCTCAGTAATGACAGATTGTCAACTCTCCACCAGGACATCACAATTAGAAACCCTAGACAAAATATTTAAAAAACAACTATTTGAAGGCACTGGAAAATGAGCAAATAGAGGATACACGACGATTCTGCTTACATGAAATTCTTACACATGCAAACCAATCCAAGTAACAGAAAGCAGATGAGGGGCTGCCTGACGAAGGCCGGCTGGTGGGAGAGGAAAGCAGGGCTACAAAGGGGCACTGGAAAGTTTGGGGTGTGATGAATATATTCAACATCCTGATTATAGTGATGGTTTCCTGGATGTGTGTGTGCGTGTGCGTGTGCGTGTGTGTGTGTGTGCATAGATATACAAAACTTGTCACATGGTACACTTAATGTGCTATTTATGGTATGTCAGTAATTCTTCAATTAACTTGTTTACTCCCCCGCAACCAAAACAGTTACTATCTTCATACACCTAGAGGTACTGCAAATCACTAAGAAAAACATCTCAATAAAAACATAGGTTAAAACATTTCACAAGGTGTATTAGCTTCCTATTGTTGTAGTAACAAAATGCCACAAAGCCTTAAAAACACCAGCATATTATCTTATAGTTAGGGAAGCCAGAAGCCCAAAATTACCCTTACTGAGCTAAAGTCAAAGAGCCTACAGACTAGGCTCCTTCCAGAGGGCTCTGAGAAGAGAATTTATTTCCTTGCCCTTTTTAGTTTCTAGGGGTCCATCTATATTTTGGGGGTTGTATCTTCCTCATGTGTCTTTACAATATGTCACTCCAATGTCTCCTTCCATCATCAACTTCACTTTCTCCTCTAACTCTGATTCCTCCTGTATCCCCTTTTTAGGACCATTGTGATTACATCAGGCCCAACCAGATAATCCAGGGTAATTACCCCATCTCAGGATCTTTAATTATTCACATCCACAGAGTCCCTTTTGCTATGTAAAGTAACATTTGCAGGGTCTGGAGATTAGGACATTGGACATATTTGTGGGGCCATTCAGTGTCCCACACAGGAGAATTAATAAAAGTGGCCAATAATGAACACGAAAAGTATCTTTCCTCCTCCCTGGTTCTCAAAGAAATATGCATTAAAACGAGGTGCTATTTTTCTCTATCAATTTGATGAAACTTTTAAAAATTATATCACCCCAGTGTTGGTATTACTGTAGGGAAACAGACACGCATACACAAGATTAGAATAAAAGAATAAAATAATATTATTCTTTAATACCAGTTGTTACTTCTTGTTAGTGAGATTATGGATACTCTCAATTTTCTTTTATGGGCTTGAAGTATTTTTGACATTTATAATTTAAAAAATTGAGAGACACAAAGGATTTTTTTGAAGATGCCATCCTTTCCAGCCTGTAAGCCAGATCACTTGAAGAGCTAGTATTGGCTCATTTTTTGGTGATTTAACCAGCAGGAATATTGAGGTTGATAGTCCCAGTTCAAATAACTACTAAACTTTGTCGTTGTTGTGGATGTTGCTTATCACCTCACACAATATTTTATAAAAGAGAGTTCAAATTATATTAACTGTGCATCTAGGAATATGGCTCTTCAGAAACATAAATACTTTCTAGCAAATGCATAGGTTATATATTTTGCATAGCATTGTAAATGTATGCACTATAATTTAAATGATTTACAAATGATTCCAGTACTTTTCAAGGATAAGGAAAGGTAACACATGTGATTTCAATACGTATATATTTTAATGTGACTTTATTTTATTTTATTTCATTTTTTTTTGCTTTTTAGAGCTGCACCTGAGGCATATGGAAGTTCCCAATCAGAGCTGTAGCTGCCAGCCTACACCACAGCCACAGCAACTCCAGATCCAAGCCATGTCTGCGACCTACACCACAGCTCATGGCAATGCCAGATCCTTAACCCGCTGAGTGAGGCCAGGGATCAAAACCTCACCCTCATGGATACTAGTTGAATATCATTTCTGCTTTGCCACAATGGGAACTCTCTTATGTGACTTTTAAAAAATAAAAATGAAAGACTATATATAAAATTCATTAAAATGAGTTCTAATAAAAAAATGAGCCATATATTTTATGAAGTAAAGTGTTTAGAATCATTAAGTGTCTTCCTTGAATACAAGTCAGCTTTAATTTGACCGTCAAAAATATGCACAGATTTGCCAGGGACACTAGTCTCGGAATACTGAATTATTTTACTGAGAACCTTGCTTTGGTTTGAAAAACTTTCAGCTCACTTTGAAAGTTTTCCACTACCTCAGAAAACTTTTTTTAAATGTTTGATTGCGTCTTTATTTTCATTTAATATACAATGAAAGCTGCTTTTAAAAAAAAAAGCTTATAAAATTGAATTTATTGAGTTTCACACAAGATGCACTTGTAAAATTATTACGGAATGCCATTTTAACAGAAGAAATAAGATCATTCCAAACTCCCAAGGTGTTCTGCCAAAAAGGAGATTTTCTAAAAATGACAGTACAGTAACAGAGTAATTCAAGCTGAACTGGAAGATAGACCCAAATCGTATTCCTGCTCTGATCAAGGTTATGTTTGGCATATTTTTCCTCAAACCACTTCCACTGATGAAGTGGACACTGTTTGTTACATGGTGAAGTGAAGATGGAAAAAAAGAATAATAATTCTAAGTGGAGTTTCATTGAAACATACACAAAACAATTTAAAGTCTTTTTTTTTTCATTTTTTAGTTTGAAGCATAGTTGATTTACAATGTTGTGATAATTTCTGCTCTACAACAAAGTGATTCAGTTGTACATGTACACACATCCATTCTCTTCCAGATTCTTCTCACACTTGGATTATCACAGAATACTGGGTAGAATTCTCTGTGCTAGACAACAGGTCCTGGTTGGCCAGTAATTCCAGAGACCTCAGTGTGCATATGCCAATCCCTAACCCCAGATCTATCTCTCCCCCACCAAACTGTCTCCTTTGGTAGCCATAAGTTTGTTTTCAAAATTTGAGTGTTTCTTTTATGTAAATAGGTTTATTTGTATCCTTTTTGTTTTTGTTTTTGTTTTTTTTTAGATTCTACATACAAGTGATATCATATGATGTTTCTCTTTCACTATCTGACTAAATTCACTTAGTATGTTAACCTCTAGGTCCATTCATGTTGCTGCAAATGGCATGAATTCATCCTTTTTAATTTAAAGTCTTCATTTTTAACTTAAAATACTTCCTGGTTTCATTGAAGTACTCTTGGAAGCTTTAGGTTTCCTAATTTACTGAAAAATAATAAAGGAGACATTCAATTATCCTTTCAATAAAAATTGAGTACTTCTAAGTTAAATGCTGTCCTTACCCCTGAAAGGGTCATTGGCAGAAGAGTGTCAAGCATAGTATCCTTGAAACTTCGATTGTTGAAGAGTAGCTATTATTCCCTAAAGTTTATTGTGATGACAGGGAAGTTCCAGTGGTGGTAAATCTTGGAGGTTGTAGCCATAACTTCTCTTTCCGTGGGACCATTGGCATGTCCATAATGACATTCATTGCATTTGGCTTGGGGCCCTTCTGAAGCTGTCTTCCCAGCCAATCATGAATTCATCATTGTCATTGCCAGTCATCTGGGCATGGGCATCTCCCGTAATTGTTCGGGGGAAGAGGAGCCAGCTCCCATTTTATAGCATTGCACACAGCCCGTCTCCAAGGTTCAGTCTGATGGGATAGAACGGTTTTCTCACCCAACCCAAAAGTCATGTGTCAGTTAACTACTTTTAGTTTCTTGACCAGCTGAAAAAGCTGACAGTTTTATCCAAAGCAGTTTCAGCCAATCTGACTTCTTTTCTCCTTCACTGCCAAAACTTTTCTGAGTCTCAAAATTGGACTCCAAGAAAGAAAGAAGCAATGGGTACAATTCAGGTTGTGGATTATTAGGCAGGTTGGAAATGATTTCAACTCAGATTGAAAGCAAGAAACACCTGAAAGGTAATTCATATTAAGAAATCAAAATCTGAAAACTCTCGAAGGCTAGTTTTGCTTTGGAATAATTGGTTTGGCATTATCAGTTAGAGCAGGCTTGGGTAACTCATTGTGGGTCCAAGATTTCTGTGGTTGGAAGACTTGTTGGGTAAAAATCTCATTCATTCTTCCAAATCTCTCTAAGATTAGATTCAAAAATTGGAGATTCTGTTTGTCTCAAGAGACCTGGAGAAAAAAAAATAACACAGTCTGGATCTTTCCATGGAAGAAAGACTTGAGCAGGTGTTTTTTAGAGTTAATGTTCTGACTTTTCTTCCTGGAATTGGCAGTTTACTCCTTTTCCATCTACTGTGCTCTCAGATTATTAGCCTGATTTTTCTCTCCCTTGAGTTCTAATTATGGCACCAGGGTCATTATTTCTTTTAATTTAAGAAACAATAATAAAGCCTTTCTGCAGGTGACAATTCCAGGTGGCTCTGAAACCACAATACCCTGAAAGAAAGCAATCCTATAAAATGTTCAATAAATTCTGGTAAATGCTTGATCTTAAACTTATTATTACGTCCCAGGTACATGAGATCTGTATAAATTACATGATATATTGTAACATCTATAAGGTAAACTTTTCCCCTTAGATTTCTAGGAGGAGACAGGAATCCTGGGATGATGTTTTGCCCCGCAGAAGCCCATACTGAGTCCTCTGAATCCCAGACCCCCAGACTGATGGCAGCCGCTGAGGGTTCGTGCATTCTGGATGACTGAGCTCTGGTATGAGCTTGGCTGGGCTTAGGGGAAAATGAGATCCCTCCCTTTTGAAATGTCCCTTGACCAATCACAGGACAGAGAGAAACTCAAAGGGCATCAGCTAAGCCCTGAGGGACAAGGTAGAAGATAAAGGAAGCTGAACCCACTAAGGCATTGGAGGAGCTTGAACAATAGAAATTCTGCTTCCCCACCTCCTTCAGACAGGCCCTCAGCCCTTTTGATTCCACCTCCTAAAGAGGTTCAGAATGAGAGTTCCTATTGTGGCTCAGTGGGTTAAGAACCTGACTAGTATCCATGAGGATGCAGGGTTCAACTCCTGCTCTTGCTCAGTGGGTTAAGGATCTAGTATTGCCATGAGCAGTGATGTAGGTCACTGATGTGGCTCGGATCTGGCACTGCTGTGGCTGTGGTGTAGGCCAGTAACTGCAGCTCTGATTCAGCCCCTAGCCTGGGAACTTCCATATGCCTTGGGTGCAGCCCTAAACAGCAAAAAAAAAAAAAAAAAAAAGAGATTCAGAACTATTTGGAGGATGGTCATGGGCAGTCAGTTATCTTCCCTCCACCCTGCCCTCTCCTCTGATAAGAGGGATCTGAAATGAAGCCCATAAACATGTTTTTTTTTTTTTTTCTTTCTATGCATTCTAATGACCTTAGCAATTGACCATACTGGCAGTTGCTGTCATGGTTTAAGGAGAAAGCTGTGGCAGCTCCAACCATCTCCTCCAAACCTTGAATTCCAGTATTTCAGGGTTTATTTAAATGAAAAAGTAAGAACTACTATTGTATTTCATAAAACATACTGTTGTGTGAATTCATTGAAGCCAATTGCTTTCATTATTGTTTGTAAGAGGAAAGAAAGAGAACTTTAACCATCTATAAAGTAAGATTACATATACCTACCTAGCCTGATGAAAGAGAAGTTTAAATGAGATTATATATGACAAATTAGACCTTGCCTTCTGGTACACATATATACTCAATATATGACAGTTGTTATTTTAATTCTTATTAGCTTATAAGAAAACGTTAGAGCCAGGACATGTTGCTGACTCCTCCTTAAAATTTTTATTTTTATTTTATTTATTTATTTATTTATTTAGTCTTTTTGCCATTTCTTGGGCCGCTCCCGCGGCATATGGAGGTTCCCAGGCTAGGGGTCTAATTGGAGCTGTAGCCGCCGGCCTATGCCAGAGCCACAGCAGCACGGGATCCGAGCTGCATCTGCAACCTACACCACAGCTCAGGGCAACGCTGGATCGTCAACCCACTGAGCAAGGGAAGGGACCGAACCCGCAACCTCATGGTTCCTAGTTGGATTCGTTAACCACTGCGCCATGACGGGAACTCCAAAATTTTTATTTAATGTTCTGCCTTTTTTTTTTTAAATATTTAAGTGGATAGTGTTGGTTTACTTTGAATTAAGTGTTTTCATGTTGGTTTAACTTAAAATTACGAATGTCTTTTTATTTATATTTGGCTTCTTTTCTGGGTGACTAGTTGGGAAAGAAATAAAAAGAGGTCATTCAAAAGGCTGGAAGCAAGAGTCAAGTGCTGAGTTAGCAGGTAGATCTCCACAGCCAAAGCAGGCATCTGGAAAATCCAAGTTCATTCATCAAGAGAGGAAAGTTCAGGGAGTTCCTGCTGTGGCTCAGCAGAAACAAATCTGACTAGGAACCATGAGGTTGCAGGTTCGATCCCTGGCCTCGCTCAGTGGGTTAGGATCTGGTGTTGCTGTGAGCTGTGGTGTAGGTCACAGACGTGGCTCGGATCCCGCGTTGCTGTGGCCATGGTGTAGGCTGGCAGCTACAGCTCCGATTTGACCCCTAGCCTGGGAACCACCATATGCCACGAGTGTGGCCCTAAAGAGCAAAAAAAAAAAAAGAGGTGAAAGTTCAGACAGTGTTTGACGATCTGATAGTTGACTCCCTAAGAGTCAAGTAAGAGTACTATTCAGAGCTCAAAGACAAGTAAGACCCAGAGGACAGAGGACTCCGGTGTTTTGAGGCATTGGCAAAACCAAAGAGAAATATGGAAAGAATCTCTGACCTTAGGGCCTTGCCTTTTGCCAGATTATCATTTCTCAATGAGTACCTGATATACAGGGTAGAGGTGGAATTTGAAGATTTGGCAGCCACCCTGATTCTGGCCAAGCAGATAGGGAGGGAGTAAGAGCATAAGGAGGCCCTTGTTCAGATACATCCTCTGCCTCTCACATATATCAGATATTGTGGGAAATTGAACTGTATTTCTCACCTCTCTATGTACCACTTAATAATTCACATAGTTACGTGATGTACTGGGAGGACTGAACCCTTCGTATGGTGTGTTAATTTCAAAGGTGGTGACTTCTTGCTGTAGGAACTAGGCAACATAAGGCACCTTATTTAGCATCTTTAATTTTCCTCGTGAAGCATTTGTGATAGGAGAACAAAATCAGGTCACCTAGAGGAAATGATTTAATCCTAAAAAAGAGCCACTTAACAGGCATATATTATCACCATTCAAAGGAAATTAATAAAGTGTTAGTGTTTACAACATTTCTCTCAGTACAATGCAAATGGAAATAGTATTCATTTGCACTGGAATTTGCATTGCATTAGGAATTTCATCCACATCTGAGAAGTATGATCAGAGGTATTTATATTATATTATATTATATTATATTATATTATTATAATTATATTACATCTATAGAGAGAGAAAGAAGGAACATCCCTAGACTTCCTATTCCTGGCTTAAGTATCCTATCAGTGGGATCACATTAACATAATTACCAGGTTTAGCTTGTTTGTGGCCCTGTCTACATGACTGTAGTACATCAGCACTCCTATTAAATCACACCAGTTATTTCCGGGATTATTTCCGGGAGTACTCAGGGCTATGTGACCTGTACTCAGAAATGCCTGGCCTCTTTCTTTCAATTGATGGACTTCATGGAAGTCCGCTGACTAGGAATCCTTTGACGAAACCCCTCCATACCGGCCTTGCTGTGGTCCTGGGAGGAGCTCCTTTAGCCCCTCCTCAGGATGCTGTTGAATTCCATGTGTAAATGGAGACAATTTCACCCCCTACTTCTGACACTTCACTAGTCAGTGGGTCTCTGAAACCACATCATTTGCATCCCAAATCTCACGCAATTTCTCCTCTAACTAGTCCTTTTATCACCAGTCAGCAGCCAGCCCTTTTCCCTGTCGATGGGGCTTAGAGGTAGTCTGTCAGACTGGTTGAGAAACATCTCCTCAAAGAAAATCTTCTCCATTTGCCTTAATCTCCTTAAATTGGCTCTGCGTACCATGTACTAACTGCTTCCTTTTCCTTTAGCCAGAAGGAATCTACTACATTGCCTAAGAATACATAGGAATTGGGTCTGGGCTCTGTTGCTTACTTGCTAAATTTTATTTTCCTTATCTGTAAAATGGTACCTACCTTACAGAATCGTTTTGAGTATAAAATGAGAAAAACCAGTGCCTCTAGTAAACACTGAACATGCTATTACAAGCTTGGAAAACACTCATTTTGTAGGAAAGAATTGGAGGACCTTAGAGACAGTAAATGTCAGACCTAGATCTTAGAGCCAGTGCTTTCTTTACCCCCATCACCTGCTATGTATTTTTTCCTCACCTCCTGCCATGTATTTTGTCATACGTGATAGTTACAAGCAATACTATTTTAGTATCTCATAAAATTATAGCTACAGCAACAATACCCTCTCCCATTGCCTTGAAAAGAGGAAAATAATTCTTCAAGTCCGTCCATGCTAGGTTGTAGGTACCAGAAGCTAGATGGGATCTATGGCAGAATGTGAGTGTCACATTCAGTCTAGAGTGCAAAAGTTGTGTGATATTTATAATACTCAGTGGGGAGTTAAGGTCAGAAAGGAAGGTTGGGCCAAGAAAGTGGACATGTGACATGTTTGAGATCAAGGATGGGCTTGGCTCTGGAGGAATGGTGGGGCAGGATAGGGGAGCAGGGAGGGGTCAGGCCACATTCCCCAACAATATGGTAAAGCTCATGCTTCAAGCCAAGCATGTGGAGATATTCAAGAGACAGACATCAAATCAGAAGACTGAAAACTTGGTTTGTGAGCACAAACTAATGATCACAAATGAAACACTTCATGGCCTCACACTTTGATTACAAATCACTGAGTATTGAGGAGACTAAACCTGTATTTTAGGTCAATGTGTATATGCTCATTTTTTTTTAAAGAGAGGGTGAAGAATCACATGAGTTTTCCAAAATTGGACATTGCTACAGCGTGACAGATTCTATATTCTAACCAAACCCCACTAGACTAAAGATGGTGTTCTAAACCTATCTAATGAGAAAAAAAAAAAAAAAGCTTAAAATGCTAATTTTTCTTTTGTTCTAAGATTTCCTTCTCCTCCTCAACTTTTTAAAACATTAGTAATTCATCACGAAGAAAATAATTTTGTAAACCCAAATTCTTACATGTCTCAAAATCTATCTGGACCCCCACCTCCCTCACACACTATTAATTTTGAGTCCTGGGAAAAACGAGAATCTGCTGATCAAAAAATAAAAGTCCATTTGTTTCTCCAGGATTTCTTTTAATATGTCTCCAAATTTTATGGCTTTCTTACAAGCACCACGAGAGAATGTGCAACTGAAAATCCCATACACAGCCTCATCCAAAACTGTAACATTCTCAAAGGAAAACATACCTTAGATTTGGGGAATATTTTTAATTAGGTCCATGCCTCATCTTAGCCTTAGTGCTTACACACTGGACAAACTGCCAATTTATAATCATGGTTCAGCCACTGTTGCCTGTCCCTGATGCAGATAGATTTTTAATGGCCTTCCAGGTAAAGATAATTAGCTGTGTGCATGCTTATAAATGTATCAGTAAAAAAAAAGTACTTCAAGAAATAACCCAGTGTATCTTAAAATGACTGTATTATGAAAGCAGATAAACTATTAGGTAGACCAACTCACTAATGAAACTGGCAATACCTTGACCTGTGAATGTACCTAGTGAATAGACTATTCCCTCAGATCCTATGCTAAAAACAAACAAACAAACAAACAAAAAAACAAAAAACAACTAGGCAGACCTAATTCAGACAATCAGGAATCTAAAAATTTGGAAAAGAGTAAAAGTGAGACTGACACCTATATTTCCTTACATGAGAATGAAGAGTTCAAATAAGCTTTGGCAATGATTTAGAAGGGGAAATACAAAGCAATTGGATTAGCTATCTCTACATATTGATTAGCAGCTTTGAAGCCCATCAGTCAATCTTTAATTTCTATGTACCTTGTGTTGAACATCCACCTGATTGGATTACCTCAGCACCCATAAAACAATCAGCAGCTAGTGGTTAAAATTGTAATTAGAAGCAGGCAGTAATTTGTCATGGAGGGGTGGGAGTGTGTGCAGGGGTGGGGGGAGACCCTCTTGCCCTTTCTGTTTAAATTTTTCAGCATAGATGATGAATAATAGTTCTTATTTCAGCCAATTACCGCTAAAATAATAGAAAGTGCATATATGAAGGAATAATCAAAGATTTTATATATCCTAACTCTATTTCTTCCTTTTTCATGAAGTGGTCCATAAAACAGAGAAGGTAGGTTTATTATTCACAGTCTAATTTCAGTAAATTTGGAGAGTGGTCAGAGGTGGGTCCTATCTTGAACGCCCAATACATATCCCATCATATTTCTGTTCTGTGGACTAAGAGTCTTAGAGAAAGAAACACGTAGTATATATGTTAGAATATAAATGAACAACAAATTCTATTTTTTGTTTGTTTGTTTTTAGGGCTAGATCCATGGCATATGGAGTTTCCCAGGCTTGGGGTCAAATTGGAGCTGCAGCTGCTGGCCTATGCCACAGCCACAGCAATGCAGGATCTGAGCTGCATCTGCAACCTACACCACAGCTGATGGTAACACCAGATCCTTAACGCACTGACAGAGGCCAGGGATCGAACCCCCGACCTCATGGATACTAGTTGGATTTGTTTCTGATTTACCACAGCAGGAACTCCCAAAATTCTATATTAAAGAAGCTTTTAAAATATATTTATTTTCTTTTTTGTATGATGTTGCTGAAATAGATGTTTCCTGTAGGGGTTTTATAACTCTGATTTTTTTTTTTTTAGTTTTATTGTAAAATTTACTCCCAGGAAATGGACACTGTTGTGATCTTTGTTGAAAGCATTTAGCTTATTTATAGGTACAACTCTTTAAGTTATTTTCTGATTGAAAATATAGCTTCAGTTCCTAGAGACAGATGTCTTAAACTTTTAATGCTTTTGGATTAGCTATTATGTTATAAAAGATATAGTGATACAGATTTTAAGGTGTGACTTGAAAAATTATTTTTGGAAGCACAGAAATTAATGAAATCCAAGATGCACAAAGAAAATTGCAGTGTTATATGAATTAAAACAGGAAAACAATACAACAGAGTAGAATAGCTGATTTGTCATTCAACATAAGATACCATAAGTTGAATTAATTCTACAAAATTCACACATGGAAATACCAAAATGGGGAAAGTTACTGTGATATTGTGATTTATAATAAGAAATATATATTTGGTCTTCATCTTAATTTCTGACCTAGTGCTCCTAAAAGTCTTGGCATTTCCTAAGTTATGAAAGCAATAAATGTGTCTTTTGTTATGTTAATGAAGCAACATTGGAAAGCACCTCTGGATGGGAGCTGATTGCTAGGAGACTCTGTGATTGGGGGTTGGAACTTTAGTCATACCCCAACCCTAATCTCCAGGGAGGGGAGAGGGGCTGGAAGTTGAATCAATCACCAGTAGCTAATGAATTAATCACTCATCTTCATGAAAATGAAGATGCCATATAAACCCCATAGGATTGCCTGGGGAGGTTCTGGTTTGGTTAATGCATGGAGCATGGAGAGGGTAGTGTGCCTGGAGAGGGCAATAAGCTCTAAGCCTCTTACCATGTGCCCTGCCCTTTGCATCTCTTCTATCTGATTGTTCCTGAGCTGTACACTTTTGTAAAAAACTGGTCATCTAGGAAGCAGAATGTTTCTCTGAGTCCTCTAGGCCATTCTAGAAAATTAACTGAACCCAAGGAGGGAGTCATTGGAAGCTCTGCTCTATGGCTGGTCTCTTAGAAGCACAGGTGACAGCCTGGGCTTGTGACTGGCATCTTAAGTGAGAGCAGGGGGGTCTTGTGAGACTAGACCTTTGACCTGTGGAATCTACTCTATCTCAGTGTAGATAGTGCCTGAGTTGAATTGAATTGGAGGACACCCAGCTGGTGTCCCAAGAATTGCTTGTTGTTGGAGGAGCTCTTCACACTGATATTGGGTGCAGAACCCAAAAGAACTACAAATCTTTCCTTTTCACAACCTCCACCTGAACGCATGCACACACTTGTGAATGCAGAGTAAAACCAAACCAAAACAAAAACTATGCATGATGATAATGATAACCATTGGCCATACATCTTAAAGCAGATAAATGATGATCACAATTACTTCACCCCCTGTCCCTGAGCCAACATGAGCATCACTTTACTTTGAGAAGGTTTCTGTACTAAATCTTTCCTCTCCTCATTCTTCCTTCAACACAGCTTATCATCGCAATGCATACTTACTCTATTTCCAGCTAAAATCTACTGCCTCTTTGACTGTGTATCCCTACCTCTTGGCCCATCTCTATGGACCCCCTGTTTCTAAAAGTCCAGTTCCTTTCTTTTCTTCCCATATTAATATCTTTAACTCCTTGTGCAGTGGTTAATACTCATCTTGGTAGAGTAGAAAGAGTCTTGGCTTGGACTTTTGTATTTGTGAATTACTAAGGTAAATTTCTCAATATCTCTGGGCCTCAGGTCCCTGATATGTAAAATGAGGAAGAGCTTGAGAGGACCTTCAAGCTTAAAACCTTGCACAATCCTTCCTACACAGATAGCTTAGCATGTTCATAATGTTCCTTGCTCAGCAGCAATTTCACGAATGGATGCTCTGTCTCTCTAATTAGACTATAAGATTTCCAGGAGCATACGCTGGGACTTCTTTTTCTGTTGTACCTTATAGCTCCTAGCACAGTTCTAAGTATACTGTAGATATTCAATAAATGTACATTGATTAGTTTACTGAAGTCCTTCTGGGCAGATTTTTATTTCATATTATTACTACCAACAATATAGTTAGTGCAAAAGTGAATACATAAAGCAATTACTAGGAAATTAATAGATAGAAAATAAAGACAATGCAACAAAATGACTACATGATCTGTATTAGCTGATAATTATGTGTATTTGTAATTGGCTCCATGGCTGTTAATAATTGATACCAATAATTTAAAGTGCAACTGGGGGAAAAATTGTGGGGACGAACCTAAAGATATCTTTAGAGAAACAATTCTTAGGGAGTTCCTGTCATGGCTCAGCGGTAAAGAACCCTACTAGTATCCATGCGGACGCGGGTTCCATCCCTGGCCTCACTCAGTGGGTTAAGGATCCAGTGTTGCTGTGAGCTGTGGTGTAGGTCACAGACATGGCTTGGATCCCGCATTGGTGTAGCTGTGGCATAGGCTGGCAACTACAGCTCCGATTCAGCCCCTAGCCTGGGAACTTCCATATACTGAGAGTCTGGCCCTAAAAAAAGACAAAAAGGGAAGAAAATAAAAAGATAAAGAAATGATTTTTAGTTTGGGAAAGGAAGGAAAAATGGGGCACTCTTGAAAATCTGATGCCATGATGTCAGCCATGGGCATTCTCCAAGATGGTTTACAGATTCCTTACAGCTTGCTCTGTGAACACCATGTTTCCAAATTCCATACATAGATGCCAGGCTTCTTTTTCTTTTTCTTTTGCCTTACCTGTGGCACAGAGAAGTTCCTGGGCTAGGGGTTCGGAGGTGCAGCTGCAGGCCTACGCTACAGACACAGTCATTTGGGATCTGAGCCACATCTCTGACCTATGCCACAGCTTGCAGCAACACTGGAAACTTAACTCACTGAGCAAGGCCAGGGATCTAACCTGCATCTTCACAGAGGCTATGATGGATTCTTAACCTACTAAGCCACAAAAATAACTCCCCATTTTTAAAGGATTTCTTTCTTTTGAGGGGGCAGGGGGCCTCTTCATAGCATGCAGAAGTTCCCTGGCCAGGAAGTGAACCCACACCACAGCAGCAACCTGAGCAGCTGCAGTGACAATGCCAGATCCTTAACCCACTGCACCATAAGGGAACTCCTTAAAAAGTTACCTTTAAGGGAAGTGTGCTGGAGAGAATAGTCATGACTACTCCACTGAGAACTGTATTGAAATGAGAAGGTGTCTTTTAGCATATACGATTGAAACAGAGAGGGACAGGTCTCAATAACTTATGTAAGACCTGGTTTAAACAAAGATATAAAGGCCCATTGGACTCCTTCCTTGGGAGTTCGAAATTGAGGTGAATTGATAAATTCATGTCAATTGATAATGTATTCTAGAATTAGAAATCCATTTGATCTTGGGAGATGGAGTGGACAATTCTGAACCATGCATAAACTAAAGAAGTAGAAGAAAGTATTTGATAAGAAAACACTCAGAAAAAATCTTTTTCATAAGATATTCAGGAGAAGGATTTTCTATGTGACAGTTAAAGTTTTTGTATTCCTAAGTTTTTGATATTTAGATTGTCCCCTCTGAACAATTTGTAATTTGTTTTATGGAAATAAAGAAAAAATTTATATAGTAGATACAAGTTTATTAGTGTGGCAAAGAATTACATAAAAAGTAAACTTTATAGGCTTCAAAAAATTTTTGATAATATTAAAAAATCCTTCTGAACAAGCCAATTTGAATATAAAGAAGCAAAGCAATTTTTCCAACAAACACATTTTACCAAATAAAACATTTATGTAACAACAACAATTATGTTTTTTATTTGAAGAAACACAATATTTAATATCTTATGATATGTGAAGACATTCACTTCTTTATTATTGTTCATATTTTATGCTTACAATATCTTTTCTTTTTAACTTATTTTCAGCTGTTTGGTTGTGTCTTGTAATTTTATCCTTGCAAGCCTCACAAAGTCTAGCACTTAATTAATTCCATGGCACATATTCAAGTGGCATATAATAAATATTAACACAAATTCTGTTAACTTTTTAAAGGGCTTTTTATGGTGTACTCCAGTGTTCTACCAGGGATTAGTGTATCAGAAATGGATCCTTTTTTCATGAAAAAAATAATATTTTGCACAATGCTTTAAAAAATTGATTCATTTTTATTCTAGGAACTCCATTAAGTGGAACACATGTAAATTCAGTGTGGTTTTGTAACTGCTTTTGTGTATTTGCCGTCAGTAAAGAACCACCAGCATCAGAGCTACTTCATTCTAGTTCACGGCATCGTCTTTCCTTGTCTTTCTTGGCTGGAGAGAAGATGAGATTTCTAGGTGATTCCCAGACATTTCTAGTTGCTGCAGGAAAGACCATGGAATGCACAGAAAAGGAAGAGGGGGGTCGTGAATGCAGTGAGAGCCACGCACTGTCAGTGACTCTACAGCTCATGTATTCAGTACACTTGCCAGCATAAAAGAAAACTTTGGTTTGCCATGAGGTGAACACACAAGGGATTCCCAACCTACTTACCTGTGGGTTTTGTGACTATATCAAGAGGAGAGGCGATGATTTTCTTCTACTCTTGCAAGTTGGCTTTTTGTGACTTTCTGATCATAGAAAGATAACAATGAGCCCATCAGGAACCAAAAGTAATATCCAGCTCATATTTACCTGTTGCAGTGGTAAATATTTTGAGGTATTTGAATAAAAGAAAATGTATTAATTTGTCCAACTTTTTGTTATAAGAAATGTCTTAATACAATTCAAATGGTCTTAAATGCAAGACAAAAATAGTGCCCCCACTTCTCGAGACATTAAATGTTTAAAATAGATAATAGCATAATATTTAGAAAACAGAAATTGATAGGAAGACGTATGGGTTGGATTTTTGACTCAATCCCACATGAATTTGCCCATTCTTTTTGCAAGTCCCTGGCCTTCATTACACTTCTGCCTCATGCTGAAAACAGGAAGGCTCATACCCTTTGTACTTGAGGAGAGGGTTGGGATAAGCACAAAAGACTATGTAACAGAATGTTAGAAGTGGAAGGAGTCTTAATGGTCATTCCAAGCCTATTCGCATGGCATGTAAGATAACTAAAACCCAGAGATATTAAACAACCAATTGTTCTCTCCACTCTCCACACATAGCTTCCTCTTTATACTTGTGTTAGAATGCTTATGTCACGTGTTAATTCTCTACTGTTTATCTCCAGACTAATCCATATGCTGAGAACAGAGACAATGTCGTATTCATATTTTCCTTTTCACAGCCATTTTTCTCCTAATTGTCTCTTGCTCAGTATTCTTTGGAGAAGATTCTCTATGAGAATGGCAGGGAGGAAGGAGGCAGAGGATGGAGCAATGTGATTGCAAGAAGATGTTATTGACCAACAGAGTGGTGGGGAGCTCTGAGCAAGCAAGACTCAGGCTCCCCATCCCCCACAGGGGAGTGCTTGGTTTTTTATAAACAGGGGTCATTTTTGTTGAGCCACGTAGTCAGGAGCCTTGGGACTCCCTTCGTCTTTGGAAATTCATTTGTTACATAGGCCTGTTTGATAAGAAGGAGCCTGCAAGTCTGGATTAGGCTGGGTTATGCTGAATTTTTTGTCCTTTTAGGTCTTGTTTCATTTTCCACCTAAGACTGTCCTGATCCCAAATTCCAAAATCTCTATTATACCTTTTCACCACATCCCATACTTTCTTGGTAGCACCATCACTATTGCAATTTTACATAGACACGTATTTTATATATATGTATACATTTGTGTAATTTATATACGTATACATATATAATGATTTGCTTGTTTTTCTTCCAAAATTGTTATGTTGCAGTTTCCTCCCCTGTAAAGTATCAATAATTACAGTGTTCAACTTATAGAATTATTATAAAGAACATTTGATTTATTAAGTGTGTGTAACATACAAGAGGGAACTCAATGAATTGTATTATTGTTGTTATTACTATTACTATTAATTTCCAGACAATGTGTTTGTCATTGGGGATGATTGTAGAGATTAAAACATCTCTTCACATCAGGCTGGATGCAAAATAACTGGGTTTAGTACGTTGTAAGACTATCTCTGGGCTACACAATTGGGTGGGTCATCCACAGGATCTAGAGATCTGCCCTAGATCCTACCCTAGAATCTTTTCATTCTAGGGCAGCTAAGCCCTTCAAGTATAGTAAATCCAAATCATACTAAGGAAAAAATCATTTGGGGAATCAGAGCCATTTAGTGGGAGGGTAAATCGCATGCTTCTCAATAGCTTATGTCCTGCAGTCTAGTGGTATCCTGCCTTCTAGAAGTCATTCAGTCATTTCTCCCTCATTTAATTTCTGCTACACCCTGGAAATACACAGAGAATAAAATGAAAAAAGAGACTTTCTTTTCAGGGGAAGACTTCACTGCAGCATTCATACAGGTAAAGTCAAAATGTGGAAGACTGAGGCTACTGCAGTACAACTAAAAATTTCTAAGCGACTAACCTATTGTATCTGCCAGCAAAGAAATGTAGTAAAAAACTGAAAGGCTTTGATAATCTGAAAAAAAGAAAACATGTAGTTCTCAGCCTAACATGCTAAAGATGAACATTTTGGAGGTGAAAGGATCAGCATTATTTTGGTTCTATCATAACATTCATGAAATTGGGTAGCCTGATTCAAAATAAGCACTCAATAAATTGGTAACATCTTCAGAGTTGATAAACGATGACAGGTTAAGTACCTTGCAATTTTAAAGCCAATTAAAATTATTGAGTATTTTGTTTCATGAATATGCCTAAATTTGAAAATTGAAACTACACTCTGTACAGTTCTCTTTTAAATGAAGAGATGAAAGTATTTCTTTTACAGTGCTTATTACAAAGTTCAACTGTTTTTATAAATAAATGCAGTTGACAGATATGTGTGAATTTATGGAAGGTAGCTTTGAGCTATTGAAGTGAGACTTAACATTATAAGGTTTGATATAGGAAGGGAAAAAACCAGCTATCATGCTACAGAAGAATTTTGATTTTTTTTGGGGGGGGGGGAGTAATTTCTGAGTGTAATTTATTCCCTAAATTGTTTCCAGTGGCTATACCACTGGTGTATAAAAATGATGCTTGCCAACAATGACTTATCCAGTAAATACTAGTAAATAAAATATATTTCCAGTTTTAGAGCTTGCATCTACTAAAACGAAAGGCATTCGTAGTATGAAATCTTTTAACTGGATACTTCACTTTTTCTAGAGTGTTAAAAAATATCATACATTTCCTTCTTGCTTATAAAGAATCGGCTAATTCATTTCTGAATAATTTGTTTTCCTCCCGATGCTTAATTACATTTTTACTTTTGTGGTACAATATGTACTGTTTTTAATGAGGATATTGAGGCATAAATAAAAGTTAAACATTGCAAGGAGTTTTATCCATCCCTACAGATGTCTGATCAGAGAACAAATAACTAGTTTGAGGGATACTGTCACCTGGAAACCTTAGAATTTTCCGGACTCAGCCATTGGACTAAAAAATTATAAACTTTTTTTTTTTCCTTTTTATAGCCACACCTGAAGCATATGGAAGTTCCTAGACTAGGGGCCAAATCAGAGGTGCAGCTGCTAGCTTATACCACAGCCATAGCAACACTGGATCCAAGCCACATTTGCAACCTACACCACAGCTCATGGCAACGCTAGAACCTTAACCCACTGAGCAAGGCCAGGGATGGAACCTGTATCCTCATGGACACTATATTGGGTTCTTAATCTACTGAGCTGTAACAGAAACTCTGTAAACATTTATTTAACTAGTATTTGTTGTAACTTTCTTCTATGCAGAGCATTGTATTAGGTGCTATAAGGAAACAAAAGTTGAGCGAGATATCTTTTTGTCCTCAAGGTACTTCAAATCTAGTTGTGGAGCAATAGCATCCAAATCATTTTAGTATAAGACAGTATTTGATCCATGATGATAGAAGCTTAATAAAAAAAGATGTGAAATGAAACAAAGATGAGTTTAGGAAGGGACACACATTAGGTAAAACATCATGGAAATAGTGACATTTAAAATTTACCTTGAAAACTGAGTAGAGGAGTTCCGGTTGTGGCACAACAGAAATGAATCCAACAAGTATCCATGAGGATGTGGGTTGGATCCCTGGCCTCGCTCAGTGGGTTAGGGATCCAGGCGTTGCCATGAGCTGTGCTGTAAGTTGCAGATGTGGCATGGATCCCGAGTTGCCATGGCTGTGGTGTAGGGTGGCAGCTGCAGCTCTGACTCAACACCTAGCCTGGGAAATTCCATCTGCTTCAAGTGTGGCCCAAATAAATAAATAAATAAATAAATAAGAAAATTGAGTAAAATTGGGGGATAAGCAACATGGGGAAAGACTTCTCAGTGGAAGAAGAGGGGACCATTGTAGAACTGAGAAACATCATAGCATATTAAAGAACCAGCAGAACCCTTGTGCACTCTTTGTGGGAATGTAAATTGGTACAGCCACTATGGAAAACAGTATGGAGGGTTCTCAAAAAACTAAAAATAGAATTGCCATATGATCCAGCAATCCCACTCTTGGGCATATTCCCAGACAGGACTGTAACTTGAAAAGATACATGCACCCCTATGTTCATAGCAGCATTATTTACGATAGCCAAGACATGGAACAACCTAAATGTCTATCAACAGAGGAATGGATAAAGAAGATGTGGCATATATGTGTAGGTACGTATACATATACAATGGAATACTACTCAGGCATAAAAATGAAGGAAATAATGACATTTGCAGCAACATGAATGAACCTAGAGATTATCATATAAAGCAAAGTAAGTCAGAAAGAGAAACCCAGATACCATGTCATATCACTTCTATGGGAAATCTAAAATATGACGCAAATCAACATATCTTTGAAACAAAAACAGACTCATACCTATAGAAAAAGACTTGGTTGCTAAAGAGGAGGAGGGGTGAGGAAGGAAGAGATTGGGAGTTTGGGATTAAGGCAAACTCTTACACATAGAATAGAGAGGAGTTCCCATTGATAGGGATGGAGTAGGCACAGGTAGTTGTAGAAGTCCCCAGTAAGGGGCCGTAGATAGAGAGGGAAACCTAGGGGACTTTGGAAGATCGCTGTAAGTTAATAATTGCTCAAGAGGGCCATCTTGAGGCAGGCTTGCTTGACGAGTGGAGGCATGAGATATGCCTCAGGTCATTGGGTGGGGGATGGGGTGAGGCCTGCATTCAGGTTCAGGCCAAGGGCAGGAGTTTGACTACCTTCTGCTGACTTGAATAAACACCATGACAGTACTAGTCTGAACTTATAGGGTCAACTACTCTTTTACTGGATACCAAGGAGGAACAGAAGAAAGAAGAGACAGTCTTTTCCCACCCACACTCCCCTTGGGTGATAAAATTGTAGCCCACCTAATCCTTGGGGCAGAGTCTTCTTACCTGCCTGCTTGCATCTCTCATAAGCGTCGTATCTTAATAAATCTATTTCTTGCTTATCACTGTCTCTCTCTGAATTCCTCCTTCATGAAGGCATAAAGAACCTGAACTTCAATAAGTCCAGACACCAGGTGAATGATTCTAATTTAAAACTGGGTTCAAGTCCCAATATGGATTTTGCTTGGGTTTGAGCCCCAGGATGTGAGTTCAAGATCCAGCCTGGATTTTGCTTGGGTTTGAGACCCAGCATGTGGGTTCAAGACCCGGTCTGAGTTTAGACTGGTTTTGAGTCCCAGCACATGGGTTCAAGTACTGATCTGGGTTCTGGCTAGGTTCAGGCCATTATCTCTGTCAGTTTCACCATTGTGGCTCAGTGGGTTAAGAACCCAAATAGTATCCATGAGGATTCGGGTTTGATCCCTGGCCTTGCTTAGTGGGTTAAAGATTGGGTGTTGCTGTGAGCTGCAGTATAGGTTGCAGACACCACTCAGCCAGCAGGTGCAGCTCCGATTTGACCCCTAGCCTGTAAACTTTCATATGCTGCAGGTGCAGCCCTAGAAAGAAAAGAAAAAGAAAAAAATAGAAAGGACAAAACAAGGTCCTACTGTATAGCACAAGGAACTATATTCAATATCCTGTGATAAGCCATGCTAGAAATAATATGAAAATCAATATAAATAAGTCTGAGTCACTTTGCTGTACAGCAGAAATTAACACAACATTGTAAGTCAACTACAATAAAATAAAATAAAAAAAGAACCAGTGGAAAACTGAAGTTAATTATGTCTTGGTTTCTTCAGTGTCTAATCCTGTTCTGTACATCAAGTAGCTGCTTATTGGACTAAAATTAACTGAGCTGGGATTCAACATCCATAAACCAACATTTACCAACACAATCCTTATTTTGAGATAAGCATAGTTCTATAAATATAAGGTGGTTAGCACTTCCAGAAACCGACCATTCCATTTTCCTGCTTTTAGGCCAGAAGGTACCTAAGGTTTATTCTGCTCAAATGACATATGAAGGAAGAACTTTCTACAACTTTCTTGAGGAGAAAAAAATTAATATATTTTTCTGGAAAAGAAGTTATGGAAAAAGTCCTTTCCCATATGCCATTTAAGTATGCTTCAATTTTGGCTTGGAATGACTAAAGACATGACATATAGAATTAATTTCATCATAATCTGTACTATTTTACTATCATTAATATGTTGAGAAAATCATAAAATAGTGCAGTCTTTTATGAGACACTTAAATGCCAATAATAAAATACTTTGATCAAATAAAGAATTTATAAGAGAAAGTAGTGGAACCTGTGAATCTCGCAATTTGTTTCTTAAAATGTTAACTCAGGGAGTTCCAGTCATGGCTCAGTGGTTAATGAACCCAACTAGTATCCATGAGGACATGGGTTCGATCCCTGGCCTTGCTCAGTGGGTTAAGGATCCAGTGTTGACACTGAAGCAGGGAAGTTGTTACCAAAATCCTGGTTCTTATTCACGCAGCCAAAGAATGAACTTTGAGAACATACAGGCAACAAGCAAGCAAAGCGTTTATTATAGGAAAGCAAAGAGCTCGAAGGACAGCTAGGAGTAGGGGGAAGAGCCCCCTCTCTCTATTGTCTTACAGGGGTTTTTATCCCTTAAAGATGGGAGGGTACCAACATGGGGTCCAGAAAGATGTGGTTTTCTGCCATTGGCCTTGCCCAATTACCTATATCGGTCCTTGACAAATAGGAGTCTTAAGGGTGGACATGTCCCACAAGTCTCATGGTTTCTTTGCCCTTTTCTTACTATAAACTGAGTCACAGGGTGGATAGGGATATCTGTCCATCTCGCAGAGGCATACTCCCTCTAGTAAACAAGGCCTGTGGGGATGTTACTTCCTGGAGCCTTTAAGCCACCAATGTTAATCAATAGCCTTATCAAAGAATGCATCAAAGCCCATGCTCCCACACAGACTACCTGAGTTATTATTCTGCCTCTACAGGAACTGTGGTGTAGGTCACAGACAAGGCTCAGATCCCAAGTTGCTCTGGCTGTGGTGTAGGCTGGCAGTTGCAACTCTGATTAGACCCCTAGCCTAGGAACTGCCATATGCTGCAGGCGCGGCCCTAAAAAAGATTAAAAAAAAAAAAAAAGTTAACTCAATGTCACTAGGCTAATTCCTTCAACATGGAGTTAAGGGCAGAGCAGTCACAGGTCTGTGGGTCTGGGACTCCTGACTTTCCACCCTCTGTCTCTGTACTTTTGGCCAAAGCCAGACCTCTGAGCCTCAGTTACCATAAATGCCAATCTCTCAGGTCTTTTCCTACTCTTTTGTAATGATATCTTTTAAAAACAACCAAATGAGCATTAATTTTTTTTTAAGTTTAAAACTCCTCCAGATTGTCAAGATTAAAACAAAGGAGCAGAGCTATAAATCTGAATGGAGACTTAAAAGTGAAAGAAATGTGTCAAAACAATATTGTTCTCCTAAATCCCTTTCTAAAGGTGTAAATTGCAATCTGACATAACTGCCATTCTGAGTTGCCATACTGAGTTGTTTTGTTTAACAATGGGTTTCATCAGACAAACAGCTCTGTAAAACAAGAAAACAGATGGGCCATTAACTTTAAAATGTAGAAGCCCCCGTAAAATAATCTTTTAGCCTCGGGCCAGGCAATTGTGACCCAATAGCAGGAGAAAATATGGGGGAGAAATGTTTAGGAATTTGCTTCTTAGTATAGTATGAAAATGATGAACAGAAGTGAATGTTACTATCCGCAAATATTTAGTACTACTGAATTCATCACAAAAATCAACTATTTGGACATTGTTGATAAACGCTTGGTGGAATTTCTTCAATTTACAATACCCATTCACTGAGTGTAACAGGAGTTTCTAAAATTATCTGTTAATATCTGTCGCCAGAACTTGGTGCTAGATAGAAACACGCAGACAGGGCTTTGGATGAAGGAGAAAAAATTAGCTTTATTGCTTTGCCAGGCAAAGGAGGGTCACAGCAGACTGTTGCCCTAGAGACTGTGCTCCACCCCACCTTGGGGGAGATTGGGAGGTGGTTTTATAGTTTGGGAGTCCAAAATAGGGCTGCAGATAAGGATCAGAGTAGAGGCAAGCTTGCACTGTTCTCATTGTTCTGGTGTTCAGTGGTCTGGTGGTCCTCTTTCCAGAATGAAGAATGCTTCATTAACATCTTTCATTTGTTGGGGGGTTTCGTTCTGCAGAAGAACTCAAAGATATTGTTATCTACATGCCTCGAGGGACCAGGACCCTGCTCCATGCTGCACTATTGTTTTGGGGGGCATTTTTGGTTTTTGGTTTTTTATTTTGTCTTTTTAGGGCTGCACTTCCAGCATATGAAAGTTCCCAGGCTAGGGGTCGAATCAGAGCCTACACCACAGCCACAACAATTTGGGATCTGAACCACACCTGCGACCTCCACAGCTCACAGCTCATGGCAACACCAGATCCTCAACCTACTGATCGAGGCCAGGTGTCCAACCTGTGTCCTCATGGATACTATTTTGGCTGAGCCAGGACAGGAACTCCTGCACTGCCGTCTCTAGACTGCTCCTCCCTGGTCTCGGCATCCCCTCCCTTCCCTGATTAGCAACTGTTTGAACTTCCTTTTGGAACTCAGGGAAGGTCAAGGAGGCTGAAGGAAGCTTATTTCTTACAAAGCAATGGGGTTCATAGGCTTTTGTGCCAGGAGCCCCACAGGGCCCCGCTGGTTTCATATCCAAGGACAAGCCGTGGAGTTGGGACCCATCAATCTGTCCCACTTGTTCTATTTCTGAAGCCCAGTAGTTAGTTCTAGCTCAGCAGTTTTTTGGTTCGAGTCATTTGAATGCATGTGATAAAACAGAGTAGCAGATGAAAAATTGAGATTTAAAAATGTTGGTCTACCTTAAAAGTTAAGTTCTTTCAAAATTATGTGATCTCTCATTTAAGTAGAAATTTTTAATTCCTATGTCATACTTATTTTTTGTACCTAAAAGTGATGCTTCATCTTATCCTACTCTCCAGTTTTCTGTATTAAAACAAAAGTTTACCTTTATTTATATACATGGACATATTACTTTGACCCCCTACAAAATTTTCATTTGTTAGATAAAAAGCAGTTAAATATTATCAATCACATATGTAATTTTTTTAGTAATTGGAATACATGGCCCATGAATTACTGACAATAACTTTTCTATTGGACAAAATCTTTGCTTTTTCTTTTACTTTGCATCTATTTATTTTCCCCACAGCTGAGTCTAGTGCTATTGACAGTTTAGTAAGTGTTTGATGAATACTTGATGATGAATTGTTGTCATATTGATTAAATAGACTGTGGGACTCACTTCTAAGCAGCTCAGCCAAATGTAGAGATAGAAGAAGTATTTAGCTATCAGAGACAGAAAATAAATAGCTTGGATGAGAAGGGGAAACAGAGAAATGTGTGTGTGTGTGTGTATAAATGTATATATACACACACATACTAATACGCTATATACACACTAATATATATATTATATAATATACATATATACACACACATACTAATATGCTATATACATGCTAATATGCTATATACACACTAAATCACATTAGAGGTGTGATTTCTGGGCTAGATGGTTCTGGGCTATCTAAAATCAAGGAAAAAAAAAAAAAGCCAGTGTAAATTTTCTATTCAAAGCCATCCTGGAAGAAACATGGTAAAATATTAGTTGTCTCCAGGATGATTGTTGTTCTAGTGCACATCCCTAATTAGTTCCTTTCTGAGCTGAAAAAGCTAATTAAAAAATACCTACGCACTGCATGGACCTGATGTGTGCTCTGTGATGAATGGGCTCAACACCCAGGATTGTCATCACATCCAAACCCCCAAGGAGGAAAGATTCAAGACTCTGTGTGCTAGGTGCAATTCCAAAATGGCAGAAATGAGAAAATTAATATGCATACATATGTGCAAATTGAGATGAAGTTGTCAATTTCAGGTAGCAAGAAGAATTTACCAGTACTGACTTCTGTTAGGGAAAAGCCATGGGGGAAGAGGATATAGATTCTCAATTTAGACATTCATTTAATGAAATGTGGAAAGAGGAAGCCTTCCAGACTCTCTCATCTTGGCCAGGGAATATGGAGTTTCTGATAGCCTAGGAAAGAAAAATCTCTTCTTCCCCCCTTGGTTATTTTCAAGAGCTAACTCAGAATTTCTTTTAGGGAATATGTTGCTCTGTCCTTAGCCAGTATTTTACTTTTGTTATTCCTTGCTGAAAGTTAATCTGTTTGTACACTTGGGGACCACGGTTTAGAGCAGAGTCGGTAGGTACTGATTGGTGTGCCCTTGTCCTGGTACAGTGACTGCAAGGGGAACCAGCTATCAGAAGGCAAAGGGCTCAGACTTCAGAGTCAAGTGGACCCGGGTTTGAATATTGGCTTCTCTGCCTTTCTACCTGTGTACCTGTGTGACCTTGTACAACTTACCTACCCTCTCCGTGACTTAGTTTTCTCATCTGTGAAAAGGGAATAATAATTCTTACCTTTTGTGGTGATTAGGTGAGGTGACATATGTAGAGCACTGTAACATAGTGACACATACTAAGTGCCCCTAAAATGTAACTGTTAAAAAAAAAAAGATTTTTATGACTTTGGCTTTGTTCTCCAGCTACAGGGAAACCAAGAACCTGCAAAGATCAGGGATTGAGGTGGACCTATTCTGTGCAATGAAGACCTTAGGGAAGGTTAAATAAAGGAATGCTCTTGGCCAGGAGAGGTGGGAACACAGTCAGGGGGAAGCTGAGCCCCAGACAGACACCCAGGATTTACTCTCAGCTTCTCTTGCGGGTCCCTGCAGAGCCCATTCACTGATCTGGAGCCAGTTCCCAGGCTTAAGTTCAGCCTCACTTCTATTTTCAGCTTAGCCTTTCCCTGAAAATGACTGGTTCTCTCCAGTCTTAGACTGGTCACAAAATTGAACTGTTGCTACCCCAAGATTGAAGCACATGCCTTACCTCTTGTTTTTTTGTTTTGTTTTATTTTTTTCATTTTTGCCCACCCTGAGGCACATGGATCAGATCTGAGCCTCAGTTGCGACCCAAATTGGGATTGAACCTGTGTCCCGGCATTCCCAAGAGGCCAAGGATCCTATTGCGCCCCAGCAGGAACCCCACAGGCCTTCCCTATCTGCCAACATGTATAGCCTTTTCTCCTTTCAACAATAGTCTTGGGTCCTCACTGGATTGACTTGATAAAATTTTGTGTCTGTTACTTTCAAAACATTATTGTCATGAACACTTTAATCAGATGAACTCTCCTTGCATTTATTATTTGAGAGAAAGGCAGAAAATGGTTTTCTCACTTGATTAATCCTCTGTATGGAACTAGAAGACTAGGTGACCTTTTACTGTAATTTTATGTTTTCCATCCATCTGTCCATCCACCCATCCATCCATCCATCTGTTCTTCCGTTTATTTACTTAATAAGTATTAATAGATCATCCACTCTATTCTAGGATTGTCGCAATCCCTGAGGCTTTAGTGGAGAGTCAGGCTGACACAGCCCCTGTTTTCATGGAATTTGTAAGAGATGGGCTATAAAACACAACCTCACTAAATGTGAAGACAGATATTTTTTGACCACTCCATGTCTAGTTGTAGCTTATGCTTCTTTGATTTTTCAGAGAATATCACACTTGAAATCAAACCCTTAAGAGATCGTCTAGCACAGTCTGATACATAAATTCTCCCTTCAACTTTCTCAGCATCTTCAGTATCTGAATTTTGTCTTGTCCAGTTTAAACATTTTTAGTCATTTTTCCCATGACATGGTTTTGCATCTCTTCAACACTCCTGCCATTTTCCTTTTCCTAAGGATGATACCAGTGGTTCCTAGTAAAGGCTGTTTTCACAGAAGGCCATTTTCAGATGGTGTGAGTTCAGTATTTTAATGTGAAAAGGACTCCGAGTGGTCTACGTGGGGGGTGGGAGTATAGGAAGTAACTTCCAGGCAAGATCCAAGAGGGATGGCAGTGTTCAGGTACCTGCCCCATATTTACAAGTCTGGTATGTGGTAAAGAATGTTCATCCCAGCTTGACTTTGCAGTCCTTGGGGTCATGACCCGAGAAAACATTGATGTTTGGGAGAGCAGTGCGGTGGATGCCTCGCTTCTCCTTCTCTTTTGTTCTTGGTATTTCAGAACAGTTGAAGTCAATACACTGAGGAACAAGGGACAGCAGAGGCTGCCGCTTCAGGTGTCAGGTGACCCACAGACAGTGTTTTCCAGGGTTGGGTGTCACCTCTGTGTCATCATTAACATAGCCATTAACATATCTTGAATGTGAAGGGATCAAAGAAGGAGAATTACTATTTTTTCATCATCTCTTTTTCCTTTAATTTCAGATGCAATGATATAGTCTTAAAACCAACAAATATAGGAGTTCCCGTTGTGGCGCAGTGGTTAACCAATCCGACTAGGAACCGTGAGATTGCCGGTTCGATCCCTGGCCTTGCTCAATGGTTAAGGATCGGGCATTGCTGTGAGCTGTGGTGTAGGTTGCAGACTCGGCTTGGGTCCCGTGTTGCTGTGGCTCTGGCGTAGGCTGGTGGCTACGGCTCTGATTAGACCCTTAGCCTGGGAATCTCCATATGCCTTGGGAGCGGCCCTAGAAAAGGCAAAAATGACCAAAAAAAACCCCCAAGAAACAACAACAACAAAAACCCAACAAATGTGACAACCTGCATCCTTACATGCAGATTGAAGCCAGTGTGATAGGAAGAACAAATGTGCCCGTATTGGGTCTGTTGGGTTGCCCGTGCTTAGTCTTGCTGGCTCTGCACATTTCATAAAAGAATGCTGCCTATAGCCTGAAACATTCAGGATAACCTATTCCCAGGGCTCTGACCTTCAGAGCTCATTCACATAAAAATAAAAAGTTGCAGAAGAGAGAATAGCATTTGTTTTATTGGAGGTTTACAGAAAGATTGTGACCTGACCTATGTGGAGAGCCACAAGAACCAAGGATTCTGACACCAAGAAGTTTGCAACAACTATCCACGATCAACTGTCCCTCACCTGGCCTTTAAAAGCACTTTGCTGAAACCCTTAGAGGAGTTCAGGGTTTGGGGGTCAGGAGCCAACCATCCCCTTACATGGTCCTGCAATAAACATTTCTCTGCCCCAAACTCCAACATTTCGGTTTGTTTGGCCTCCCTTCACATCAGGCACATGAATGTGCACTTGGTAACACCAAGTATTTGGGAAGTTTTATGGGGATACATACAAGAATACAGAATTTCTCTGTGGAACTGCAGGAAGATCGTCGGAGTTCTTTTTACTCCTTCTCACAAAACTTGATCAAAAACATGGAGAAAATAAAACTTTTGTGACTCAATTCCAAGTGTTTCTTTAAAGGAGCCTCTGAAGATGGTCTGAGAGCCAGATCTATTAGCTCAGTTTCAAGTGAATGCTCCCAACGTGTGATGTGCTCTCACTGTGGTTAAAAAAAAAAAGTTTAAAGGTATAGAAAAGAATAACTATTGAATAGGATATTTAGAATGAAAACCTGGACACAAACTGTGCTGTCCACTTTGAAATTGCATAAAAAGCAGTAATGCGGCTGGCACTATACAGACCCAAACTGACTGATATGTCTTCCCATTGAAGATAACGGAAATCCAACTGTGACAGCTCGTTGGGGCCTCTTTGAAAATTCTGCATTCCCTGAACACCCTCAAGCACACTTGTGTCTCATGGCCTCATCTGACACTGTCCCAATCTTATAGGGAATGCTAGAGGCTCATCATTTGTATGACACGACCAACCATCCCTAGCACCAGGTATAACTCGGCGAGGTATAACTGGGATTTTTTTTTTCTTTCTTATGGTTGCTGTTGAAACTATAGAGGATTGAAGATTTGCCAAAGTTCAATCTAGGTAATCTTTTCTATAGGATTAACTCACTGAATGGCTTTCCTTGTATATTTGTTTTAGGAAAGAAAAAAAAAAACAGATTTCAAATCCCTAAATCTGGAGGTAACACTTTATTTTTGTGCAGATAATATCATTGATAACTTGTGAGTGTATATGTGTGTGTGTTTTACGTGTTCACTGCTTATCCTGTGAGAAATCTAAATGAAATTTTTTTTAAAAAAACCTCTAGTTTTTCACAAACTATAATTACTTTAATTACAGGATAATTATATAAATAATGCATTTGAATGTAGGTTTCAGTTTTCTTTGTTTTCTAAATATTATCATCTTTCGGTGTTTTCAGACGTGTAAACAGGAAACATTTAAGTTTAGATGAAGAGCAGGTGAAATGCCTATGATACAAGTACAGACAATCAAAAGATGATTAGGCTATTGAAAACTGCCTAACTAGGTACTAATTTTTAAGTGAGCAGGTGTACTTAGTCATTATAACTTTAAAATGAAAATATATTTGAATTAAACCAACCTCCCCCCAACATTAAAATAACATCAGCGGTCTGGCTGGTACTGACTAAACCCAGCAAAGGCAAAAGATGTGGAAATTCCACAGTGAGCCTGCCAGCCACTCCAGAATGAGGAGACATTAAAGAAAAAGAAAAAACAAAAACAAAAACAAAAAAAACCTACAGGCTTCTAAAGAAATGGTGAAATGATTTCACAACACTTTATTGACTCTCTAAAAATACGGCTCAAACATCATTAACGTGTTAGAAAGATTAATATTTTGGTTATTGTGAAAGGATGATTAACTTGCACAGAAATTGTACAAAGTAAGAAAGATCTTATAATTACCATGGGTGGAAATCAATTGCTGTTTTCTTTTTTCTTTTTTTTTTTTCCCTCAGTTCACTTGTTTTTCTGGTTGCCACTGAAGTGCATCAATGCATTCTTAGCTGCTGAGGTGGAATGCACAAGGACTTGATTCTGAGTCAAAAGGAAACTGTAAACTTACGACTAAAGCATGAACATTAAATTTCAAGGTGGTGTGACATACATAATACTCATCTAATTCACATATGGCTGCACCTGAAATTGAAAGTCTAGTTTTCATAAAAAGTTAATGCAACTAAATAAAATAAACTTATTCAGCATTTGATAGGGGACTCGTTTATATCTGTTAAACACTATGGAAGAATGTGAACCATTTCTAAGTATCCAGGTGGTATTTGAACAGTTAGCAGTTTAATAAATTTGTCTTCAGAGTGCAAAATTATACTTCAGTAGTCTGAAAGTCTTAGAGCTTGTGAAAAGAGAAAATACACTGCTACATATTCAAATATATATGAAAAGAATCTGGATGACTCCATGTAAACTATTTGAGTGGATGTTTGCTGTAAAATAATCACCTTCCAGCTCTGTCTAGTGAGCTTTCAAATGTCTCTAATGGGTTCATCCTCTGACTCCCAACCCCATCTGTTGTCATCATCCGTCACCTATTTTTTTTTCCAGTGTCAAACTACCAGTAGGCTCTATTCTGCATTTGTTGCAATGGATTTGCTCTACTGAGTATCTCATTAATTGCTTCATATTTCTGTTCTCTAAAAATGGAGACAATTTTATGCAACCTCTTCGTGTCTATTCTACTTTTTTTGTATTATCACAAGGGGAGTAAAGCAGAGTTTTCTTCAATTCTATCTGGTTTGTAATGGCATGTTGCATTTGTAGAAAAGCGTGACTGGTACATTTTTCACAATTCTAGTAAGTTCTATCCATCAGAAGTCATGGATGGTTTTCCTATAGCTGTGGAAGAGAAGTTGCTGGGACAATGAATGCTGGAACCATAAACAAGAATTTTGCATAAGCTCGGCATGGTGAAAGGATTCGGAGTCTGAGGAAGATGAAGGTAGAGCACCAGCTTACACCAGGCTAGGAGCATCCTTACTGTGGACCATGATTGGTGTTATCAGTACAGCCAAGGGGACCATTACAGAGTTCAGCAGGTCTTGATATGAGTGTTAATATTTCTCCAAGGGGCATGAACTCATCCCTTTATGTTTATTCAAACACCACATCATGTTATGTGCTACATGTACTTGTAGAAAAATCTAAGCTTGACTATGAATTGACACGACAGCAGTTCCTGACCTCAATCAATGCTTGTGTGGTTCTGACATATCCAGGACTAACCTGTAACATAGAACCTCAAAGAAGTCATGTGGTTTGAAATAATAAATTAACATCCATTTCAAATGATCCTCTATCCATAAGTTCTACTTTCCTTCATTCCTTTTACTTTTTTCTTCCAAAAGTCCTATTGTCTGGTTTTGTCCTATTCTCGCCTTCTTCCTCTTCGCCTCAGACTTGGTTCAGAGTGAGGTCTGGGAGATTCCTAATTCCCATAATTAAATTTCCAGGATAATCATCAAATTAGGGTCTTCTTTAAGATATGCACGATTCTTACTTCAGTCCTTTTTGTACTCAGATATGTTCCTGACATTGTCTTTGCCTATGGAAAGGGAAGTGTATACAAAAGGGAACACTTGCTTATTTCTTAACACTTACATAGTAGACATTTATAGAATATTTAATAAGGAATTAAACCAGGCATTCATATTATTCCTAGTTGAAAAATGATAAATCTTAAGCTCAGAGGGCAAGAACATACATTCAGTAAATACTAAATTTGGACCTAAAATGAAACCTAGAATCAGGCTATTTCTATGTGTTATGCCATCTTCCAATTGCCTTTTTTAAAAAATAGAAAATTTCAAAAACAATTGCTGAATACATTATAGATAGTCAAAAGAAAAAAAAAGAAAAGAAAACAAAACAAACAAAAAATGAGATTTTTACATTTCTGATTCTAAATTTTCTCCTCTCATGGCTTCCATTCTTTTTTATGTTATGTTTTATTTTATTCATGTCCATGATTATAAAGCATCCCAAATCTTATTAAAAAAAAAAAAAGAAGAAGCATGAAGTATAAGTGAAGGCATTTGTTTGTATAACCCTGACGTCAACCGCCAGCTTGTCCACCAGTGTTGACTCTGTTCTGACCCTGTTACATTCAAAACTTGGTCCTTGTCCAGTTTGTATAAAGCATTTACTTACGATCAGCAGGCTGGTGTTTTATTAGATGTCTGGGTATTTTTAGGAGGGGGCTATTCTGTGCCCAGAAAACTCACCCCCTTTCTCCTTTCCATCTCCTTTGAAGGTTCCAAAGCTTTCCATTCTGTTAGAAGGTGCAGGTGTCCATTCGCAGAGGCTGAGACCTCATAATTCTGCCCCAAGGAGCTTCTCCCCAAGTTGTTTATAAACAACTTTTGTTTGGGGAACAGGGCGTGGTCTCTCCCAGAAGGGATTTTCCTACTCACTCTAAGAGAATAATATTGCTATTATTAAACAAATAAACCAACCCCTACTTTTAGGAGGGCTCTTGTGTGGTTATTATCTATCAAGAAAATTACAGTTGTTTTCATGCCTTGTTTCACAATCCCCACTCCTGAAACACCATAAGAATTTCTGTTTCGGGGAGTCCCTGTCATGGCACAGAGGTTAACGAATCCAACTAGGAACCATGAGGTTGCAGGTTCGATCCCTGGCCTCACTCATTGGATTAAGGATCCGGCTTTGCCATGAGCTATGGCGTAGGTTGCAGACGCAGCTTGGATCTAGCGTTGCTGTGGCCCTGGTGTAGGCTGGTGGCTAAAGCTCCGATTAGACCCCTAGCCTGGGAACCTCCATATGCCGCAGGAAGTGGCACTAGAAAAGGCAAAAAGAGAGAAAAAAAAAAGAATTTCTGTTTCTATTCATTCCTTGTCCAAATGGCAAATGTAGAGCATTCTTATTTATCAAGCAAGAAAGAGGTCCTTTCTTGAAATATCTTTCTACCCCCAATCAATATAGAAAAAGAGGTCTGTGTTGATTGCATAACTACAGCTATTTGGTTTCCCATTTGAAAACATGAGTAGGAAAGAACCTCACAGAGTAGTTATAAAATGACGAAATGTTGGAGTCTGCCTTGGCCACTTCCCAGGTCCCATTTCTATGAGATCTCCAGGCCTATGAATGAAATTATTTTTTTCTCCTGTTAGTCTGTTTTGTATTAACTTAGTTAGTAGCCCGACCCAAAGAACTCAAGGCGGGTGGGGGAAATTTCCCTCTCCCAAACATGCTTCAGGGGCCCACTCAAGCTCCAGGGCCCCTCCAGCAAGCAATGGCTCTTGCCGGCCTGGGCTCATACTCTCAAAATCAAGCTTCAGTCACCAACATTGGCCAATTTATAAGACATTCTGTGTGCACTTGTATTTTTTCCTGTTCAGGTCCACAGTGCCACAATGCTTGTACAGACACATGAAGCATGACGCAAACTGAAAAATCATCAACCACAAAAGACAACATTTTTCAAAAATTGCTTTCTTCCAGTCACTCTGCTGTGCAAAGTTGGCAAATTGAAAATCAGTCCAAGTCTATTATGGTGAAGAAGTTATTATTGTAATCACAGACCTAGAGAGGAAAAAGAAAAAGAGGGCTTTGTTTCTTCATCAATAAAGCTCCCCCATGATGCAGCTGACTTTGTTTGCATTTTATTTTCTATGTTGCAAGTGGCACAACAGTCCAGTCAGTATTGCTATGTGTTATGAGTGCCTTCCTCCCCAAGGTGGGGGTGGGGGTGGGGAATGGGCATGTTTTGTGGATGGATGGGGGGGAATGGGCATATTTTGTTGTTGGATGGAAGGAGATGGAAGAGAAGTGTGAGTTTGAATATAGATTACAGTATATCTACCCAGACTGAAGAAAATGGAGGAATTTTCCTTCTTAGGACCTGCTTTTTTCCTTCTCAAATAAGAGCTAGTGCTTTACCTTGGGATGGGGGCGGTGACAACCACCCCTGAGAAATTTGGTAAAAATTTAGAATTTTCACAAAAGAACCTGAGAAGAGACTAACACAACTTTATTTCTCTTATCTGTCATTGAAGTTCATTCGTCAAAAAACCATCTCTCTGCCAATTCATGGCCACTCTTCCCTACGGAGTTGACTAAGGATTACTTTCTGCCTTCTCCGATAGAACTAGATTCTTGCTGCCCAACTACATATACCTACAAATTAGACACTATCGTATTTCAGGTTATAATTTTTACTCTGTCATGTTTGTTAAACTGTCCAAGGATGAAACCTTGCTTTATACCTTTTTTTTTTTTTTTTTAAATTCTTCCTGTGGCCCACAAATAGTGCTGAAACTGAAAATAATTTAGTTGAACTCTCAGGGCCAAGGCCTCCATCAGTTTGCTGGCTGTACTTCTGGTTTATGTGTTTGGTATTGGTGTAATTGTTAATAGCATCCCCATTCACTCTTAAAAGTGTTCTAGCCTGGATGAAAATTTATATGAGAGACTCCAGGGAATTCATTTCCAAGAAAGAACCTAAAAGCTAGGACAGTAGAGGCTGGGAAAGGGTCTCCAAACGAAAGGACTCATAGCCAAAGGAAATAAGGTCCAGATTGCATTGAGCTGCTTTTAAAGCCGACAGGCTGAGAGAATCCAAATTCTACTTATAATCCAGTCAATCCTAGAGTCGTGACAGAGGTGTGGACACCTTTACATAGTGTCCAGGGCTACTGTTCTTTCACACACAGGCATCTGACCTTGTTCCAACCAATGTATGAAAAAACAGAGCAGGAGAAAAAAATAAACAATATCAAGATGCAAGTTCTCCCACGGTCCTGTCCCCCAACCCCAGGCACTCCTCACTCCAGCTGAGTCAAGTTCACATCCTCATGTTCTCAATAGAATATCGTTTTTCTGGAATAAGAGGAGGAATTTTCTGATCTTGCCACCAAGGTCAATAAGGACAAGAAAAAAAACCTTGTTATCTTTAGGAATAATTAGCCTTAGGAACCACTAATGAGGAGATGAACTGCAATTTATTGAGACTACACACACACACACACACACACACACACACACACACACACACACATATATGTATGTATTCTAATCAATCTAATAAAAACCTATGGGAGTTCCTGTGTGGCTCAGTGGGTTAAGGGTCTGGCATTGTCACTGCAGCGGCTTAGGTTGCTGCTGTGGCGCAGGTTTGATCCTTGGCCCAGGAACATGGCACAGCCAAAAAGCCCCCAAACAAACAAAGCCTATGACCAGAGTAACAATCTGCATTTTGTAAGAGAGGAAACCGAGATTCATAGAGGTTTATTCAACATGCAAAGTCACCCAGGTTGTTAGTAATAGAACAAGATTTGGGCTAACATTCGTGGACTCTCGAGCCTGCCTCTTTCAAGTAACCAAAGCATTGGGGACCTCAGCTGCAATCAATCAAGGATATTTGTTATCAAAATGAATGGTCACCGCACTGCCCTTGAACTTATCCATATGCGAATTTTGTCACTGCTATTTGTAGACACCTGTGCTTTAATGAGGACGTCATTTCAAGGCCGTTAAGATAGTTAGGTCTGAACAAAGACTGTGTAGTGGTTTCTGTTTATTTGTTTGTTTTGTTTTATTGTGGACACTGAGTTATGGGCATTCTAAGGAGGATGACGTGTTTCTGGCACAGCCTCTCTGTTTCTTTTCACACGAGGCTCTTCTTAGACTCCAAGTCACACTATAATTAACAGCACCGAGCAGCTCTCTAGACCTTGAAAACAACTCATTCGTAATACATGAAGTTTCCCCAATTGTAAAGTAAAAGGGATAAATCTTAGACCTACCTACATTAAGCCCATTTATGCATTATTGGCAAATAAAACTCATTTGGCAGTGACATGATTTTACTGATGAGCATTGTAGTTTCCACCCAGCATTTGTGAGCTTCCAGGGCTCAGAAAGGGTCCATTTTCCCCTAGTGTTAATGTCGAAAGCTGTGGCAATGACACCACAATAATGCCCATCATTGTGATGTGTAATATAGATGTTATTGCACATAATAGAAAGCATTCTTTGGGTGTAATGCATTTTTGTTGCCTACATGCTGACACCAAGCAGATATAAATGTGCTTTAATGCGTTTCCTTTTAAAAGGCTAGTGTAGACGCACCCTCGACTGTGGCTTTTGTATAAGGTTTGGTGAGCAGCTCACTTTTACTAGCAGCTTTCTATATTCACTTTAGTACCCCTAATAGCTCTAATTATAAACTGCACAGTTTTTGATTCCTTCCTTGCTGTTCTTTGTCATTGCACTGCTTGTAGACATTTAAACAGTGGAAGCTGTTTATAGTTCATTAAACGCTTTAAGCTGTTGTTCTAAAGTTTTATACTTTTTCTGCATTTTCCAAGTCATTTCCCTCTGCTGTCATATGAAACCATGCACTGCAGTTCAATAGACAACAGCAGATATGCACATTTTGTGGCTAATCAGTAGGGCTAATAGCCATAAATGAATCAGAGACCTTGGTTCTCTATTTTATATTGTGTTTGGTATGGTGTTTGACATAGCATGTCTAGGTTTTTTTATTTTTTTGTTTATTTTTTTGTTTTTTTAAAATAATCTTCTCTAATTCTTTTTAAAGTAGGAATTTTGCTTCTTAAATAAAACCACTAGCCAAAAGGGAGTATTAGCTTCTATTATGATATGATATGGCATAGAAAATATGACTATTGGAAAGCTAAGTATTTTCCTATACTATCACAGTAGGAAGAGATGTGGTAATTACTCCGATAAATGCTCCACTAGCATGGTATTACAATTTGGATAAAGAGAGATTTAGTGGCATTCAGACTACCATGGAGTGTGCAGGAAACCACAGTGGTATCAGACGGAATCTGTCTTTCTGACTGCCAGACAAGTCACACTTTGCCTATCACTTCTTGGTGTTCTCCCAGAACAAGTCCTGCATCAATCATAGTGTTGGAAAGCAACACAGAACAAGCTAATTTAGAACTCCTACCCCAGAGTGTTGTATGATGTTTCTGTCCAAAATGGAAGTGAGGGGCTAGGGATTTATTCTTTGCACTTCAAACCACGGGAAACACTGTTCATGTGAAAACATCAAACATATGAAAAGTTGTTGATTAATGTATTAATTTATTGAGCAAAGGCTCAATTTCATCCTCACATTGAGCGTGCTTTAGATACCTGGTTCTGTTGTAGAGACAAGAGCAATTTACCAAGAACCGGGTTTAAAATCCTAGAACAAAATGGAAGGAAGGGTGCAGGGAAAAGGAGATTGTAGGTTAAGATTGGATTCCCTAACAATGATTAATTTGAGAGGGCGCCTATCTCAATTATCTCATAATGAGACCAAAATTATTACAAAATCAATCAGTAAATGGGCTTACAGTAGAAATTTTATGTAATATAACCAAACAGAGCAAATTTCGTTTAACAAATTGGTCTTTGTGGACCCTAAGATTTCTGCTCCAATAAGTATAGTTGATGACAGATACTCAGCTCTGTGGTTTTTTTGTTTTTTGTTTGTTTGTTTTGGTCGTGCCCAAGGCATGTGAAAGTTCCCAGGCCAGGGTCTGAGCCTGTGCCTCAGTTAGGACCTGTACCACAGCTGCGGCAACACGGGATCCTTAACCCGCTGTCCCTCACGGGAACTTCTATTGCTTCCCTTGATTTTGATTCGTGTTAATATGCACTTAACTTCACCATTTGCTGATATTATGTGCATGTTGCTTATATCAATGGAATAATGACTCAGTGTCCTCAAAATCATTTATATTAAAAATCACCATAGGATATGTAGTTCCCGTCGTGGCTCAGTGGTTAACGAATCCTACTAGGAACCATGAGGTTGCAGGTTTGATCACTGACCTTGCTCAGTGGATTAAGGATCTGATGTTGCTGTGAGCTGTGGTGTAGGTTGTAGATGCAGCTCGGATCCTGCGTTGCTGTGGCGCTGGCGTAGGCCGGTGGCTATAGCTCCAATTCGACCCCTAGCCTGGGAACCTCCATATGCCATGGGAGCGACCCAAGAAATTTTCTTTGACCTGGGCATCTAGGCATCCTCAGAGTTCAACTATTTCTTTCTTTCTTTTTCTTTTTTTGTCTTTTTGCCATTTTCTTGGGCGGCTCCCGTGGCACATGGAGGTTCCCAGGCTAGGGGTCGAATCAGAGCTGTAGCCACCGGCCTATGCGGGAGCGACCCAAGAAGTGGCAAAAAAAAAAAAAAGACAAAAAAAAATTAGAAAGTTAATATTGAGACAGGCTGGGACCTGGGACCCTTTGCTGCAGGGGCTGCAGTGCTTGAACCAGGACAAACATCCTCTGGCAATAGAATACAAAGAAGGTATAAGGGACCAAAAATAACTGCATGCATGTGCAGTTGGGGCAAACTATCGGCTGAACAATACACAAAACCCAATTGCCACTTCTGAGGTGTTGAGAGCAAAAGAAGGGGGCTGCACAAGCTCCCTATACACAGCACAACCCAAGGGGGTAGACACATCACCTAAACCACCCCTCCTCCCCAACGCGTGGGTCCACCCCCACCATCACCCCGTTTAAGGGACCAGCTCCCCCGATCCCAGGGAGCGAGCGAGCAAGGGGACCTGTCACTTGCTCTCACCAGCTTGTGCTGCAGCAGGAGCCCTAGTAAAGCTTTACCTGAATTTGTCCTCTGGTCAAGATTTTCATACTTGCTTTTCCCTCTGGCTGGAATGCTCTTCCCCCAAGTACTCACATAGTGCCTTCTCTCCTTGTATACAATGTTTCTACTCCTCTGTCACCTTATCAGGGATATCTTCTCAGAGGACTCACCATAAAATAGCACCCCCCCCCTCACTCTCAGACTTTGCTCCTCTTTGTCAGTTTTAATCGCTCTCATGATTGCCACGACTAAATATTTGTTGAATGAACACCTCATTTGTTCCTGACTTTGAATCTTTGATAATTACACGTAAAGTGTGATCTTTTCACAATGATTAAATATTTCAAATGAATTTACATTAAAATGAGAAATGTGACTCTTTTGAGGTAATGAGAATTATGAAGAATACTTATTTTCTTTAGTTTTTTTTATATTTAGCTTTTAAGTTTCCTACAATAAACATCTTTCTCAAAGTGTGATATAACTATTAGAAAAGCAAATTGCTATTTAAAAGAAATGGTTCGTTATTTTACTGTTTTCTCTTCAGGGAGTTCTGGAAGAAAATATAGTCTGACTTTAGTACCCCACAAAAAGTTACAGTTTGTCTGAGCTTTGGATCAGTTTTTAATCTCAAACTTAGTGTCCATATATCCTTGAGTGTGTCAGCCAAGGATACGAGCCTTGGATTTCTGTGTAATAGTAAAACTCTGAAAACACCATAAATATTCAAAAGTAGAAAGTCGGTTAAACCAACAATATGCCCATGTGATAATGCATGCATATATGTTTGTATGTATATAAAAAGAGATCATGAGGCCACACAATAAGTTGTTATGAGCATGCCCCCATGCAGAATGTGGCAATGATGACAGAAATATTTGTATTAGCTGAATACTTGACAGTGAGCACACATTTTGCTTTAATTACAAATTTTGTGTATGAAAATAAAGTCAGATAACATGCACTAAAATGTGAAGAAATGCAAAGACATTCACAGTTTAAAAGTTTCAAAACAGTCTACATGGTAAAACATCATTTACAAACATTAAATAAAGCCTACAAGAATGTAGCTCAAATCGGAATCGGGAATAATGGTTATCTCTGATTGGCATGATTTTATTTTATTTTATTATTTATTTATTTATTTTTGGCTTTTTGCCATTTCTAGGGCTGCTCCTGTAGCATATGGAGGTTCCCGGGCTAGAGGTCGAATTGGAGCTGCAGCTGCCGGCCTACGCCAGAGCCACAGCAATGAGGGATCCGAGCCGCATCTGCGACCTACACCACAGCTCACGGCAACACCGGATCGTTAACCCACTGAGCGAGGCCAGGGATCGAACCCGCAACCTCATGGTTCCTAGTTGGATTTGTTAACTGCTGCGCCACGATGGGAACTCCCTGATTGGCATGATTTTAAAGGAGCTTTATTTTATTTCCTTCCCTTCTATGTGTTTAATGAACATATTTCAATGACCATATCTTTCTTCAATAATAAAACAACCTTTTTCTAAATGAATTAAATTACAAAGAAAAAATATACAAATTAAAGTGCATATGACTAAGAACACTTTATTACATAAAGAACTCTATAAAATAGAAAAATTACCCCCAAATCTCAGCAGATAACACCAAAACACCATCTCTTTTGAGGACAAATAGCTAGGGATAACATACGGAACTAAATATTCATCATTAATCAACAAGATGCAAATTAAAACGAGGTAACTCTTTACAGATTAAATTAGCTAAAAATGTAAATTATCATACTCAGTGTTTTTGAAGGACCAGTAATACTGCAACCATCATGCATTTCTAGATGCCCTCACTTATGGGACGTTTACGCAGAGCCCAAGCTCTGGAGACAAAATGCTTTGGTGCAAATCACATCCCATGGCTTTCTTGTTGTGGGCCCCGGGCATGTGGTTCAATCTCTTTTCAGCTGTAAAGTGGGGATACCGGTATCTCCTGACATGTCCTATTGGAAGGTTTTAATGATTCAAAACCCAGAAATCTTTTAGAATAGTAAATATTGAATAAAAATTAACTGTTAATTATTGACTAAATATCAAGCAGGATTTCAACAGGAAACAGCCTCATTCAAGGAGGTTCTATTTTCAACAGGATCATTCACAAGGTATGTACAGAATGTCAGGAATCCACAGGGAGAAGGAAACCCACATTGAGGAGCCTGAGATGACCAGTCTTGGGCTGCTCTTACACCTAGTCCTGAGGAATCATGCATGGAAAAAATTACTAAAAGGCAGAGTAGTTACATGCACTCGAAATGAGTCCAGAGAGAAGTGACCGTCTGTCCAGAGACACCATCAGCCTGAGGCAACCTCTTAGATGTGGAGCTGGGGAATGGGTGCCCTAACCTCACTTTTCTCTCTCCTTCTCTTGCTACCTTTCCCCATTGGCTGAGCTCAGCTATTTGTCTGTGCAGAGTCAGTTGAGTCAGTCCAGCCTCCAGGCATAGAGAACAGGGCTGGAAAAGAAGAGGAGTGTGTCTGGAGCATGCCTGACACAGGCCCTCTTTGAGAGAGAGGCAAAAAAGCAGATTTGGCCATGCTGTAAATCCCTGCCATACCACCTGTCTTCTCCAAGGAGTCTGGGGAATCAAGTACATTTCTTGTCTTTTCCTTGCAGAGCACCTGTATCTGTTACTTTCAGTCCTAGGAGGGCCGTGGAGCACAGGCCCTGGACATCCAGCCCCTGTGAAGCACCAGCAAAGAAATTTAAACAGGATTATTTATTTATTTATCTTTTTAGGGCCCCACCTGCAGCTTATGGAGGTTCCCAGGCTAGGGGTTGAATCAGAGCTGTAGCTGATGACCTACGCCACGGCCATAGCAACGCAGGATCCAAGCCCCATCTTTGACCTACACCACAGCTCAGGCCAACACCAGATCCTTAACCCACTGAGCAAGGTCAGGGATCGAACCTGTGTCCAAATGGATGCTGGTCAGATCTGTTTCTGCTGAGTCATGACTGGAGCTCCTAAATAGATTATTTTATAGGGGTTAGTTGTACTCGCCATAATCTGCTGGCTAGCCATCACTAGGCTGGGACTGGCATGTTCCAAGCAAGTTGTTGAGGGCGGTCCATAGAGCATGAGAGGAGAAACTTGATGAGATTCTATGCCCTTTGTTAGATGGACATGACTGTGAAAGGCTAAGATCTTGTCATAAGGACAAATCATTCCATGGCTGATCCATGGGCATTGACCAATGGCTAACTTCTACTAGATTGAGGTACACTCTTTTCAGAAGTAAAGTTCACCCCCCGCAAAAAAATGCAAATAAGGAGTATAGAAAGTTTAAAAAAATAGTAAATTAGGCAGATGAGTGATTATGGCATTAAAGAATATGTATTTAAGAAAAAGATGGATACAAACATATAGCTATTCCATGGCTATTAATAACTGAATAAACTTGAAAAACAATTCGAATTCACTATTACATTTATAGAGTTTCGTTTTGTTTCTTTTGCCTACAGATCTTTCCAGTGCTAAGGAATAAATGAACAAAAAAATCCAATGAGGAACAGGTACATTTAACTAAAGATAAGTTTTCTATAAGCCATTATAGAAAAAGTGTGTATACTTCCTCCATAAAAGTGCTCAGATATAAAATACAATAGACAATCGTAACAGTGAAAATGACACATCTCCAGCTTCTTCTCCTTTTCAGCCCAGGATGCTTTTGGTGCTCCTCCTTCCCATCTCCTCACTTTCTTGTTCCCATTTCTGGTCTTGGCCACCCCTCGTTCTCCCCTTCTCTCTGAGTCTTCATTCGGATTGGCTCCAGGAAATGAAGGGACAGAAACCATATCCCTCACCCCTGCAAAATTTCATATCCCTTCTCACTGGGAAACGACTGAACAGAACAAACAGAGGAGACTCGCCAACCTCATTATGGCTGGAATGCCTCGCCTTGGGAGGGAGGTTCAAGGGGAGGGAATATAGATCACCTAATAACACCCAGCGCAATTTCAAAGGTAAAGAATGGCTATAATCATCCTGAGTCCAAGTTCTTTTCTCTGGACTTCTTCTGAAATGATTTTCTTTTCTTCTCAATTCTAAATTACCAACAATCTAGAAGGAAAATGCAAAAAGTCAGGTTCATCCTGCCAATATGTGGGAAAATATCACTGGCCCCAACTTTATAAATAATGGCTTTATTTAGATTTACTATTGCTGCTTATATTTCTAAATAATCATCATTATGTGCTTATATTTATTGAAGTAGATTATCAAAATGCATAAAAGTCTTTCCATTAACTCTTTCACACTAATGAGTTGCTATTTAGTAAATTACTATTTCCCATCACTAAAAGGAAGGAAGCCAGTGGCCTGAATGATTTTCCAAAGTGCCTATTAATAAACACCCAAGGCATGTATTAAAATAGAGGATGCAAAGGTCTTTGGGAAGTAGATAAGCATGTGAATTAGGGTTTTTAGAAACGTGCATTAACGCTTTCATGACCACAGCATATTGTGCAATAAATTCCTCTTCTCGTTTTGCTTATCACTCTAATTTTCACTACATTTTGATTGTTGGCAACTTTGTAATGATTTTGACTGAACCAAGGCTACTTACATTTCATTGTTTTGGGGAGAAATACCAAATGGCTACTTTTATATCCAAGGTTTTCTGAGCACATTACTCCATTTTCATTTCATTATGTTAGAAGGACTTGAAGTCAGAAATAACCTATAAAATCATAGGCTTAAGGGTCTACCTTTCCAAATTCTTGAGGTATTAGTGAACCTAATTGTTGAAAAGCATAATCTATTTAATTAGGTGGCTTTCATTCCTTCTTAGATGTTGACATCTAAGATTTAATTTTTTTTAGTTTTTGAAAGTTAAACATTATATGTAGGGATCACTGAAAATTCACCAGCACGAGAAAAAAAATTAAAAAAAAAGAAAAAGGAGTTCCCGTCATGGCTCAGTGGAAATGAATTTATCATCCATAAGGACTCAGGTTCGATCCCTGGCCTTGCTCAGTGGGTTAAGGATCTGGTGTTGCCATGAACTGTGGTATGGGTCACAGATATGGCTCTGATCCCGCATTGCTATGGCTCTGGCATAGGCTGGCAGCCGTAGCTCCGTTTCGACTCCCAGTCTGGGAACTTCCACCTGCTGCGGGTGCGCTCCTCCCCCCGCCCCCTCAAAAAGACTAAAAAAATTAAAAACGGAAAGAAAATTAACCACCAGCAGTTGTAGGAAATAATACAGAGAGACCTGTTACCCCATTTCCCCGAGTGATAATATTGTGCAAAACTATAGCACAAAATCACAACCAGAGAACGGACGGGGACACAATCAAGATGCAAAACGTTCCCATCACCACCAGGATCCTTCATGTTGTTCTAAAGCCACGCTCTCTGCCCTCTAGCCTTTACTCCCTGCTTAACTTCTGGCAACGTGTTTTCCATTTCTATCATTTTCTTTCAAGAATGTTCTGTAACTCAAATCATACGGTCTTTAACCTTTCTGAGACTGATTTTTCTTTCTTTTTTTTTTTTCTTTTAACCCAAGACAATTCTGTGGAGATTCATCCCAGTCGATGCATGTATCCGTAGCTCATTCCTTTTTATAACTAAATAGTAGTCCATGATGTACACGCACCAAATTTTGTTTAATCATTTATCTGTTGAAAGACAATTGTGTTGGTTCCAGTGTGGTGCTATTACGAATAAAGCTGTTCTAACACTTGCGCACAGGTTTTTGGATGCATGTGAATCTTGACTTCTCAGATATAAAAGTCCAGGAGTGTAACTTCTGGGGTGTGTGTTTGAAAATAGTTTGACAGTTTTCTAGAGTGACTGTACCATTTTACATTGCTGCCAGTAAAATATGTGTAATCTAGTTTCCATATCTTTGCTGGCATTTTGAGATGTCACTTGCCTTTTTTTTTTTTTTTAATTTTAGCCGTTCTGATAGATGAGTTGTAGTATCTATTTGCAGTTGTAATTCGCGTCTCCCGAATGGCTAATAACGTGGACAGCTTTTCATGTATTTATTCCTCATACATATGTCTTCTTCAGTGAATTGTCTTTTTTTCAACATTTTTTTTGGTTGTTGCAAACTTCTTTTTTTTTTTAAATAATGATTTTTATTTTTTCCTTTATAGCTGGTTTACAGTGTTTTGTCAATTTTCTACTATACAGCAAGGTGACCCAGTTACACAAACATGTATATGTTCTATTTTCTCACATTATCATTTTTTAACATCTTTTTTTTCCCATGTTCTAATTGGATTGTTTGCTTTTTTCACTGTAGATAATTAAGGGTTCTTTATATATTCCAGATATTATCTTTTAGTAGATAATGTGATTTGTAAATATTTTCTCCTACAGTGTAGCTCATCTCTTAATCCTTTTAACAATGTATTCTGCAAGGAAAAAGGTTTTAATTTTGATGAAATCTACTTTATTATTTTTTTCCCTTTTGAGCATCCTGCTTTTGGTATCAAGTCTAAGTAATTCTTGCTTAGCCCTTAGATCTCCAACTTTTTTTTCTCCTGAAAGTTTCATTGTTTTATAGTTTACACTGAGGTCTGCGATCCAAACTGAGGGAATTCTCATCTAAGATGTGAGACTTAGGTTGCGTCTCACTTATGCTCGTAGATGTCCTATGCTCATAGATGTCCAATTGTTTCAGTACCAATTGTTGAAAAGGCTGTCTTTCCTGCATTTCCACCTTTGTCAAAACTCAAATGGACAAATTTGTGTGGGTATATTTATTTCAAAGTTTTCTCTTTTGTTCTTTCCATTGATCTGTGTGTCTTTCCTTTCTCAAAAACCACACATTCTTGATTATTATAGTTAAATAGTGAGTCTTGAAATCAGACTGATCCCACTCACCTTCTTCTTCCATTCCTGCAGGTTACTTGTATATTTATTAGAATTTCCTTTTAATTTACTTACAGTGTTTTTTAAGTATGTTTCTCTCTCTCATATGTGTGTGTGTGTGTGTGTGTGTGTGTGTGTTTTCTAGGTTTAAATTACATATAACAACATATAGTCTACTGGTATCATCAGTTTACCAGTTCAAGTGAACTATAGAAACTTTATTTCCTTTACTCTGCTCTGTTTACAATATGATTGTATTTATGTTTCTTGTGCATATGTTTAGAACCACATCAGACAATATTATAATTTTTGCTTCAATCATCAAATATAATTTTAAAACCTTAAGAGAAGAAGGAAAGCAAATTGAGTTTTCCCATATTTTTGCTTATCATTTTCTTCTCTCCTGATGTAATGTTTCCTTCTTTAATCATTTCCTTTCTGTTTAGAGAACTTTAGGCATTCTTTTAGAGTATATCTTCTGGCAACAAATTCTCTTAGTTTCCCTTCATCTCAGAATGTTTTGATTTCACATTTATTGCTAAAAATTGTTTTCCCTGGGCATATGATTCTAGCTTGACAGGGTTTTTATTATTATTATTTTCAGCACTTGAAGGAAAAAATTCCTTTGAGCTCCAGAAGTTGGGTTCCTTGTTCTTACAAGGAAGTGAGAGTAAAAGGTGCTGGATTTAGGCATAATATGGTCCTGGGTGCTGGACTTTTTACGGCCAGTACAGGACAAGAAAGAATGCTATCGAGTTTTCTAATCAGCCAAAAACGCTATCAAGTTTTCTAATCAGCCAAAAACGTGACATAATTCTTCCCACCTTGTACTTCAGAGGATACATTCTGTTCAGTGGAGAAAGATAAAGTTATTTCTCACTATTTGATAAACAAAGTGGTCAAAATTAACAATGGCAGTTTCTTTTTTCTTTTTTTCTCTATATTTAGGGCTGCGCCTGCGGCATAGGGAAGTTCCCAGGCTAGAAATTGAATTGGAGCTGCACCTGTGGGCCTACACCATAGCCACAGCAATACCAGATCTGAGCCACATCTGCAACCTACACTGCAGCTCACGGGCAATGCTGGATCGTCAACCCACTGAGCGAGCCAGGGATCGAACCTGCATCCTCATCGACACTATATCAAGTTCTTAAACTGCAGAGCCACCATGGGAACTCTGGCAGTCTCTGTCACGAATATTACATTCACCATCCACCGAGCGGATGCATGTGGTACCTATTATGTGCCTGGCACAATAGACACCGGGCAGGGGTGATTACATAATTTGTGAGTGTGAGTGAAAAATAAAAATGTGGGGCTGCTTATTCAAAAGGCAGGGAAAATGTCATTAAAAGTACCAATATAGGAGTTCCCGTCATGGTGCAGCAGAAACAAATCCAACTACGAACCATGAGGTTGAGGGTTTGACCCCTGGACTTGCTCAGTGGGTTAAGGATCTGGCATTGCTGTGGCTGTGGTGTAGGCCATCAGCTACAGCTCTGATTAGACCCCTAGCCTGGGAACCTCCATATGCCATGAGTGCAGCCCTAAAAAGCAAAAAAAAGTACCAATGTAGACAGCTCTTCTCTTTTTCTTGATTTATCAATCACTCCCTTTCTTCATTTCCACACTTTCTTGATTTGTCCTGGTGTATTTTATTTGCTTTTTAACGTTATGCTCCCTCAGGCAATGGGATACTTCGCTTCTTGGGCTACTTCTCTCCCTGCCTGTGCTTGCCACCACTGCCCACAGTGGACAGGTCACTCCAAGGGATTTTTTTTTTTTACAGTTTAGTGGAGAAAGTTTATTTATGGATGTGGGGAGAACATGGTAAGGGCCCTCGGGCTGGCCAGCAAAGTGGCAAACGGATTAAAAACAGTTTCCTCAAGTCAGTTCTGAGGGAGGGCTCAGGAACCTGCAGTGTATGTGCGTTTGTGTGTGTGGGGGAGGGAGAGGGTGGATGGTGATGACCCCAGCCCATAACAAAAGAAACCATGGTGGTGTCTGATTTCCAGAATAGCAGCTGGCTGGCCAGGAATCCTCAAGTCAGAAGAAAGGAGGAATCTGAAAGTAGTGTTTGACCCCAGGGAGCTCCATTGCTCCAGTGGCAGTGGGGACTGCTCAGGCCTCACTCGTCCTCCAGCAAATTCCATCAGTGTTTTGGGACTGGGACCATTTTGGCTGTTCTCAGAGGCAGCTTGCCCAGGCCCAGCATGCTGGGCCACAAGCCCTTGACCTTGACTGCTTCTGCTCCGGAGCCCAGCCATCTCCTTTTCACGCAGCTCCCTTAGCACAGCCACCGGCTCCTTCTGCTCTCTGGGTAGAGTCTGCCAGGTCTGCAGCCAGGCTTGGCCCTGCAGCGGCTACTCTGCCACCTGCCTGTGGTCAGCCTTCTGTTGCTGCACACAGCACTGCAGGGCGGCCCATTTCTGCAGGAAGCAATGGGTCATGGTGCTTTGCAGGTCTTTCTCCAGGACCCCACTAGGGTGCCAGGCTGGCTTCTTGTGGTCTTTGCCTTCGTCCACAATTGTATCCAAAGCACTCAAGAAAGCCTTCAGCTTCCCCTCTGCTTCTCTACCAGGCATGTTTGGCACCTCTTCAGGTGGGCATGGGAAGTTTGACGGTCACCCATGAGCGGCCATGGTGCTCCCAGCATCGGTCTGGGACAGCTTTCATCATGCCCCACCCTAAAACACAGGAGGGCAGACATCTACCCCCAGCTCTCCCTGAACACAAGTGCCCACCAAGGGTGGACAGCAGCAAGGTTGTTGGGCAGGGGCAGCAAGAGAGAGGGGGAGTTCCCGTCGTGGTGCAGTGGTTAACGAGTCCGACTAGGAACCATGAGGTTGCAGGTTCGGTCCCTGCCGTTCCTCAGTGGGTTGACGATCTGGCGTTGCCGTGAGCTGTGGTGTAGGTTGCAGACGCGGCTTGGATCCTGCGTTGCTGTGGCTCTGGAGTAGGCTGGTGGCTACAGCTCCGATTCGACCCCTAGCCTGGGAACCTCCATATGCTGTGGGAGCGGCCCAAGAAATAGCAAAAAGACAAAAAAAAAAAAAGAGAGAGAGAGAGGGCAGATAGCACACTCAGCAGGGTGCCTGAGATGCACCTGGAAGAACCCACACCAGGGAGGCTGGCAGGAGGCAGGATCATTCATCGGAGTCAAGAGTCCAAATCTATGGTATATGATCCATTGTCCCACAGGACTTCCCTTACAAGTCACAAATAAATTCTAAGATGAAACTGTTAGGAATTTAAAGATGGAACTCCGAGGCATTAAACCCTAAGCACGGGACCATGGGTGATGCCCTGGCTTACAGCGAAGCTGCCTCTCATACTAGGATCACAATGTTGCAAGGCCTCCAATTATTTTAAAGACTTCAAGAAACCGGTTTAAAATGGAAAACTTTAGTCTTTTAAGCATATATTTCATGTGTTTTGTTAACACACACTCAAAGAATTTGACTATTTTTTAACTAAATTGTCGCGCTGTTTTGACATTTGGAAGACATTTACACTTTCAAGTGGCTTTGATGAGCGGGGGCTGTTGACTTTCTTCACTTCATCATATCCTGGTATTGTGGTAAAGACACTTACTTCACACTCATCAATTTCTTGGTGATCCCATTATTATTCCGTAATTATTCCTTCAAGACCGAAACAAAGTTCCATTACTCAATAGGGACTATTTTATTTCATCAGGAACAAAGAAGCTGCAGCATATTTACTGTCATTGGAGTAACTAAAAATCCTCCAAAGGCTCCCATCAGCATCCTTATTCCCTTTCCCTCCCCTTAATGGGTTTTGTTTTGTTAACGTTCAGTAATACTCAGCATTAATTCTATGCGTTGAATCAGTATGTCCACCTATGTGGATGTGTAACCGAATTCTATAAAATGGGTCGGCTTCAAATTTCTTTCTCATTTTCCTGTAAAAGGTTTTTTTAATGTTCAGCTAAAAGTATTAAAGACTTAAATGTGAGTTTTTACAGTTGACTTTGGGATTTGGGCATGAAGTCTAATAATAATGCTAATAATGTCGATAGTAATATAGTATTTTGATCGAATACTATTTCTCTGCCAAACAATATGTTACAGGATTTATGTATCCTTAACACAGTTAGTGTTCACATTTATTCTTCCAGTGTCGCAGAGTAGGTATTATTGTTTCTAATGGACACTGAGGCACAGCAGTGTCAGTTTGCCCTAAAAAAGTAAAAAAGGAACAACAGCTTTAACACTTAAGTTCTTTCCACTCTGCTCTGTAGTCTCCAAAAGAAAGTCTTCTCTTGCAAAGCAAGAACTATTCTTATTTTTAATACATTGGCTAAAAAATCTTATTTTAAATATGGATGACTCTCATGGAAGACCTTGTAATCTAGGGTTCATTATTTGTTGTGTTGCTGGTGTTTTATTTGTTTATAGTTTGTATATTTAGTCCTCGTGATATATAAAAACACTTCATATCAATGACAGAGTTCCTTTAAAGGAATATTTGAAAGAATTGGTTTGAGATAGCCCCTCTCAGAGTTCTTGCTGTGACGCAATAGGATCGGTGACATCCCTGCAGTGCCAGGACGCTGGTTTGATGCCCTGCGCAGCACAGTGGGTTAAAGGATTCAGTGGTATTGCCGCAGCTGCAGAGTAGGTTGTGACTGTGGCTGAGATCTGATCCTTGGTCTGGGAGCTCCACATGCTGCAGGGAGGCCAAAAAAAAAAAAAAAAAGATATTCACTCTCATCTGAAAAGTAAGAAAACTTGATCCTAACTCCCTTGTTGAATAGACATGTCCATCTTAGAACTCAGGCATGGAGAGTTAGTCACCGAGGACGAAAGGAGTCTATGATAACTGGATTCCCTAAAGGTTTCCTTTGGAACAGACCTCACAGACAGAATAGCAAAAAGGCTACAGGGTAGGTGATTTTTAACATTCATATGCAAAGCTAATTTGGTATTTGCTTATTTTGCCCCTGTCTTTGTTCCTGTGCTTCTACCATTTCTAACCAATTCCTTTAATAGAACTTACCTGGAATGTTAGCTTGGATCTCTAGAAATAAGAGACCTGAGATTAACACATAATATCATTTTCCCCAAGTGATTAGAACATATTTGAGATATTCATTACCTGTTTATTTGGTACTATCCAAACTCATAGTTCTTCAATATTTGGAAAACATTTTGAACCAAATACAATATATTTGAAAAAGTGTGCTTATGTTGTTTTCTTCCCTTACAAAGATATGATTTATATGATTTGAAGCAAAAGGAAGATAATAACGAAAATCAGATAATTTTTAATATTACTTGCACTTTCTATATTGAGCAGCAATTTCACCTATAATTAAGAGTGCTGGAGTTCCCGTCTAGCTCAGTGGTTAACGAATCCGACTAAGAACCATGAGGTTGTGAGTTCGATCCCTGGCCTTGCTCAGTGGGTTAAGGATCCAGCGTTGCTGTGAGCTGTGGTGTAGGTTGTAGACGTGGCTCGGATCCCCTGTTGCTGTGGCTCTGGCGTGGGCCGGTGGCTACAGCTCCAATTCGACCCCTAGTCTGGGAACCTCCATACGCCGTGGGAGCGGCCCTAGAAAAGACAAAAAAAAGAGTGCAGACTCTGAAATCAGGCTGCCACATTTTGACCCCAGTTCTCTATCACTAGTTGTGAAACCTCGAGAAAGTTACTGAAATCCCCTAGGTCTCAGGGTCTTCATCGTCACCACATGCAATGTGTTAACAACAGTGCCTGGTAAACTTTATTAAACATTAACTATTAATATTGTTTGACTTCATATTTTTGTTAAAACTGCAAACAGCTCTTCGAGCATTCAGTCTTACAGTTAACCTCCCAGACAGACAAACAAGGAAACTAGGGTTCCAAGTGTTTTCACGACCTAAGTCTCAGTGTCTGCCGGTCCTAATTTAGGACTAAATAATGTTGCCTAAATTCTTAGGGAAGTTCTTTTCCTTTTATTCAGCATGTGGATAATGACTGTTTCCCCACTTATTTGAACACAAGGTTCTCAATAATTTTAAGTCTTTCTTGAGCTGTCTATATTTTCACGTGTAATAAGTTAAACTTTCTCTGTAAAGGAACCCTCTTCCCCAAATTGTTCTGGGTGCTTCATTCTCATCCTTCAGGGCTCAGCTTACTGTGACACCATATTGCAAAGCCTTCCTTGAAGTACGTCTCAGCACCTGCCTATTTCAAGACCAGGCTATTCCTCCTCCGAACTGCTTCCTAGAACCCTGCGTTTAACCTAATTATCCTACTGAATGATTTGCTGAATGTCTTATATTCCTCCCTAAATAAAAATTAGAACAGGAACTATATCCTCCACCTCAGAGTGTCTCTCATTTCAAAGAGGTACTATTTGCTGGGCTTAGGAGTTGATGACTAGACTAGGTCATTGATCAGCCACTTTGATCGCTCATTCTCTAATTCCTACCCCACTTCTCTTTTTCCCTCTCCTTCCTCACCTTTTCTACTTGCTTACAAAGAGCAGTAAGGTCACTGCAGCCAGAGTGAAATATATACTTATTTTTATTAATTTTCCTATACCCTTAACTTATACCAGCATAAGCTCCAGAGCCACTTGGTTGGTACATAATTTTTTTTTTTTTTGCTTTTTTGCTTTTTAGAGCCGTACCCATGGCATGTGGATGTTCCCAGGCTAGGGGTCTAATCAGACAACAGCTGCCGGCCTACGCCAGAGCCACAGCAACGCAGAATCCAAGCCGTGTCTTCGACCTACACCACAGCTCCTGACAATGCTGGATCCTTGACCCTCTGATCGAGGCCAGGGATCAGAACCACAACCTCACGGTTCCTAGTTGGATTCATTTCCACTGCGCCACCACGGGAACTCCGGTTGTTACATAATTTATCTAAGGCTTCTTTTGCTGATGACCAGAGTGTTTCTACACTATAACTTCCTAAAGTATTTTCCATGATAGATTATGAGGCATCTTGTAAAACAAGAATAGTACCACAGGATACTAAGGATGGGTCCGTAAGTAAAATCTCATGTCTAAATAAGGTCAGGAAATGATGCTTGGCATTGTCCCGTCTTAGACCTCATGACGCTGCTATGGTATATTAAAGACCCATGAAGATCCGTCATTAAAAATAAACAAAGAGACAAAATCATTTACATTATGTTTAATCAGATTCGCCTCAAATTATTTGAGCATGAATTCTTAGATGTACCATCTCATGCTTCTTGGAATCTTTGGTTCGCACCTCCTGGGAAGTCCTGTTTTTTCCTGAAGCCACATTAAAATATGCCAGCAACTGCCATTATTCACAGAGAAAATAATAGATACTGATCTTCTAATGTATAGGGTATTTTTAAGGTTCTCTTTTGTGAATTTTCCATCTAATTCTCAAAGCTATGAGACATCACTTTGACTGATCCTTAACAAAATTAAAAAAAAATACTTTTTATACGAGACCCTAAAGAAATATATGATACTCTGAAGCATAGCAATTACAGCTGATATTTTTGAATCTTGCCATACTTTCCAGTGAGCTTCTTATTTATTTTTTTTAAATGAACTAATTAATTTAACTTTGTTTGAATGTTAACAGAGTTTGGAGCCAATTTTCATTATTAATTTTTCTGTATTTAATAGTTCCTAATATATTTTTCATATCTGGCCAGAACAACTAGGGTTGAACACTCCAGGTCACATAGCCCTTGGGCATTTGGTTTTGGTAGTCAAGAAACAGTCTATTTGGCATTCAGTGAGGTTTGCAGTGCAGAGTACTTTATTATATTCATAATTTTTCCTTTGTATTTTTATTAAACTCTCTACTTGTTTTCCTGTTCTTCTCTGACCAACAGACAGGCTTATTTCTCCTGTTTCTTTTGCTAATATCTGTAATTCAATAGCAGGAGGAACCAGAAATTAGTTTGTACCACATTTTCAAAGGAAAATGTTTTTCTTCTAGCTGCAATTTATTTCTGAGCTAAAAGAAAACCTAGTCCTTTCTAGGTGACTTATTACAAGGGGAAAAATAAGAACCTAAGTTTCAAAGATAAAAATGATTGCGGTATTCTCCTGATAATCACAGGAGCCCAGATCAACATAAGGCGACGTCCAGATCCTCTGATTGCGGTCATTATGCCTATCACTCAAAGGCAAGTCCACTCACTCAAATAGAGAGTTTATCCAATTGTATTCTTCTTAGCTTGTTGATTTGACAGATGCTTGTGTTTTATAAAGACATAACCGAATTTCAAAAGTAAAATGCAATTGCGGTCATTGTATAAGGAATTCAGTATTGCCATGTACTATTGATGGCTTCAGGGAAAATTATCTTTCTATGCAGTTCCCGGTCCAATAAACCTGCGGTCCAGAGAGGCCATCTTGAATCAGGACCTATCTTGTCTTGAACACTTGTTTCAACAACACCAAGCCAGACCTTCCTTCATCCTTCTCCAATACACAAGTCCTCTGTATGTGTTTGCTGATACTCCATAGACTCTGGTTGGCTCAGTACTTGGCTGGGGAGAGTGAACTCTTTCCGGATTGGTTAGCCATGAGTCTAAATGACTGTCTCAGGGCAGGGGGTTCACCCAGGGGTTGCCAGGATTTGTTCCTTTTTATTCTTGGGGCAGCATGGAATTCCCATCAGACCTGAGGAAGGAAATTAGATGAACCAAAGTCATCTACAGCTATAGGTCATGACAGGGAAGTGCAGGGAAGTTCAGGACTATTTAATCAGCACAACTAATAGTTACTGATGGTTGTATGGACAGAATATTCCACTGGCCTATCTTAAATTCTGGGCCTGAAGAGGTAAATGCTCGGTTTCATTTCTTGGTTCCATGGCTCCTCATTGCCAGTCCTCTAAAGAACATCTGCATGTACATTCAAAATACAGTTTTCTTGTTTCTGCCTGTGCATTCAAACATGCCTTGTTTTCTCACCAAGGATAACCTCTTCTCTTATGATTCACCTTTTTGCTCTTCTTCGGTTGGCTATTCCAAATTTCCTTCCTCCTTAAAACTTTACTAGTTTACCTCTGCCAATAATCTGATTGTTACCTTTCTCCTCAGGTGAGTTTTTATACCTTAATTTACTTATGCTACCATTTCTCCATGAACTTCATATTTTCATTTCCCCATCCAACCTCCCCCTCTCATCTGGTTATAAACATCTCAGAAGTTGTATCATCCATTTTCCTTGAAATTTTTTAAGGTTCTGTGTGTTGCAAGGGCTCTGTTTTGTTGTTGTTATTTTCTCTCTCTCTCTCTTTGCTGCACTGAAAGAACGGAATGCAAATATTTTCCCTCCAGGGAAGCTTTGGGAAAGAGAATGAGTTTTTCAGTGGCTAATGATTTGTACTCTGCGTTTAATGGTCTATCAAAGTCTGTTAAGAAAAAAATAACAGGAGGTAAAGAGGATTCTAAAGGAAGGTAGGAGGGGATAAACCAGGATGAGAAAGGAATTTCCCTGAGACAATGGAAGGATATAGGAAAGCAGAGGGGGGAGTCTGGGAGACTCAAGGCAAGTGGGAGGGAAGGACCAGTAAGGGAAAGCTCAGGACAGAGGAGAGGCTGGACCTGGCAAAGGGCCCCAGGAGAGACCTTGTTCCAGGGCCCTGGAGGCATCAGAGCTGAATGAGAGCTCACAAGCCAGTTCCCATGCTGGCCCTCCCTGGGGCTGGCATCTCTTCTTTCTTCTGCTCAGGGACTAGGAATAGGACGCTTCTGTGCCTGACAAGTTCACCTTGCATCCTTCAGCATCTCACCAGCTCTAGCTCTCCGCCTCCCTGGGCCAGTCACTCAGTTGGACCACTGACATCCACCTGTATAAGACAGGGTTCTGGCATATGGCATTGATATGTCACCTCTGAAGGTTTTATCTTCAGCACAGATTTCTTTTCTGATTTTAATTTCCCACTCAAGTATTATGGATAAGTTTAGTACATCCCACAGCCAACCTCTGATCTTCCTCCTCTTAGTAAATGACCTCTCTAGACATCCACTTGCTTAAGCCATAAGCCCAGAAGTCATTCCAGCCATACTCAAATTATGTAATTTAAGGAGGATTTCACAGAAACCTTATTAAAGAGGTGAAAGTGGCATTTAAAGAAACCAGCAAGCGATAGTTGCAGTATCTCTGAAATAATGACAAAGAGAACCCAGAATCATTCTGAGGTCTGAAGGGGCAACAGAAAAGAGTAATTCCAGAAATCTGAGGCAGGGAAGGCTGTGTGGAGAGGAAAGGGGAACATCTGTATCTTTGTGTTGATGGATGGACACAGGTGGCTCTCAGCACAGCATGGGGTTCAGGCTGGAAACAATACCATAAAGTTTCCCTACCTGGCACCCGAGATACTCTTTCCGAAGCCACAAAACACAAAACAAAACAAAACAAAACCTGTTGATGACATGATAGAATCCCAGAGATGAGTCTTCTAGTTTATAAGGCAGAGCAGAGAAGGGTGAAGAGTAAATCAGGGTAGACAAGGAGAAGAAATAAAGCAGAATCACAAACAATTTTTTGATCACATCTGACTATTTCATGTCCATAACCTCACCCTGGTCCAGCTTGTCCTTAAAAACAAACAAAAAATCCAAAAGGTAAGGAATAGAGCACCTGGCTAAGTAAAATTTGGAAAAGAGACAAGCCAGAGACTCATGGGCTGGGACAGTGAGAGGTTAATGACCTTCCATTGCTTTTGTCCAATGCCTGCCCGTAGGGGGTCCTTATGTGTTTGTTGACTGCCTCCAGCTCTCACCCACTCAAGTTGTGCAGTTCAGTGAGAGCTTGAAGCATCTCTTGAAGACTGGCTCTGCTCTGCTCACTCACACACAGACATATCATTAAATGTTTTGCTTTGGTTCCATTATCTTTTCATCAAAATGCTTTGAATAAATATGATTGATACTGCCACATTGATTCAGCTGAAGATAAACCATCTTCAAAGCAGTGTTGTCTCTCTCTGATCTGGCTCAATAGCTTGCCATATTACATTCATATATTGAATTACTTCTGACTGCTTCTGACTTCTCTTGAAAACAAAAGTTATTCTTTTTTTTACATAATCAATCATGGATTAAAGTAGCTAACACAGGTCGTTTGCCACAGATCAATTCCTCTATAAAACCGCAAAGGAAGATCAGGAAGAAAAGAGTGAAGATTTTCTGGATTGCCAAAATAGAAACTTTGCAAAGAAAATCTTAATCTACTTCTTCCTTGGGTTCCCAGAAAACTTAAATTCTCCTTTTTTTCTCAGTTATTGTGGGGATTTTAAACTTGATCTACAACTTCTTTGACAAATCCATCTTTAACAGAGAAAATCTAAGTTCCCTCTCTTTAAATATGGGCTAGGCTTAGTGACTCACTTCTAACAGTAGAATGAGGCAGAAGTGAAACTACTAATGTGACTTTCAAAGGCAGTCTTAAAAGGCTGGCTTTCTCCTTCTCGGGGCACATACTTCTGGAGCCCCAAGCTGCCGTAGAAGAAGTCTGCCTATGCTGATGTTGCCATGTTGGAAGGACCACCTAGGCAAACAGACAAGCCAGGAGAGCCTCAGTTCTTCTAGCCCCCAGCTACTCAAGTATCACATCCAGGGGTGAGGAGTCTCTGAGATGATTCTAGCCTCATCACTCTCTGGCTGCAGCCCCAAGAGAGACCCTGACCAAGAAACATCTGAGTCCAGTCAATCCCCAGAACCATGAGACGTAATACTAGGAGATGATTGCTATTATTTTATTCCACTAATTTTGGGATACTTTGTTATATAGCAGTGGTACCCAGAGCACTGGTCTCTCCCTTCTTCAAGTCTGAATGATGGATGTTTTTTGTCCAAATTCTGAATCGTCTTCTCTTATCTATCATTGTCTTTCCCTCAGAAATCGTGTTCCCCCCAACCCTCAATTTTATATACTATGATGATTTTGTGTGTCTACTTGACTGGGCAATGGGGTGCCCAGACACTTGGCCAGACATTATTTTGGGTGTGTCTGTGAGAGTGTTTTTGGATGAGATTAGCATTTCACTCAGTAGATTCAGGAGTGCAAATTGTCCTCCCTAATGTAGCTGGGCCTCCTTCAATCAACTGAAGACCTAGATAGAACAAAAGGGCTGAGCAAGAGAGAACTCTGCTTGTCTGGCTGATTGAACTGGAACATTGGTTTTTTTTCCTCTGATCTTTAGCCTTGGATTTAAACACTGGCTCTTCTTGGATCTCGAAACTGGCAGCTTTTGGACTGAAACTTCCACTATCGGCTCTTCTGATCTCCAGCTTGTCAGCTGCAGATCTTGGCAATTCTCAGCCTCCAGAATCATGGGATCCAAGTCTTTACAACAAATCTCTTTCTCTCTCCCACTCTCTCCCTGTATATCTATCCTATCAGTTCTGTTTCTCTTGAGAACCCTAATAAATGTGTCATCTCTGATATTTTTATTTTCAGCACAAGATTTCTTATCTGGGTTTCAATTGCACATTGACTATCTGCTCAAGTGTTATGTTCATTCTAAAACTAAAACATCCCCCAAATGATCCTGATCTTCCATTTACTAAAATGGAAGCTTTATCCACCCAGTTCCTTAAGCCATAAACCTAGAAGTTATTCTAAACAAATCTCTGCCCAGTATGTCCCCAAACTAATACATCACCCGGTTTTGCATTTAGCAATTCTTTTTTCTATGTAATGGCAAGTATAAATTATTTTGGTCCTGACTGCTACCACTCTAGTCCAAGCAACAGTTGTCTGTTCCACAGAGTAACACAATAATTTGTCAGTATTCTCTTTGCCTCTAATCTTGCCATCTCCACTGCTACCATTCGACAATACAGTTTTCATACAATAACAGACTAATTTTGTTTTAAACATAAATCATACAACTTGATCCACCTGTTGACAAACTTTCAATCAAGGCTAAAATTCCATATATTCTAACTTGGTATATGGGGCCAAGACAAGATTAGTCACACACACACACACACACACACACACACACACAGAATTGAAACAACATTAATAGGGATGCTTTTCCTCAGTTTTACTGAAAAGAAAATAGTTACCTATTAAGAATACAAACTTATTTCTTATTTCAATGGAAATAAGTGGAACTTATTTCTACTGTTCCTTTTTTTTTTTTTTTTTAACCTCTGGCTTTAAAACCATGAAGAGCAACAAAGTAAAAGACAAAACAGGAAAAGTTTTTGCAGCCTATATATTGGATAGCTCCATGGCCAAAGGATCAAGAATTCTGGGAGCTACATCAAATAATAAAATAAATAAACATCTAAAATAAAACAGACAACAACAAAAACCCTTCACAGACTAGACAATATGAAATGGCCATGCTCTCTCTATAAAATATCATTATAACTCTGGCTTTTGATTTGCTGCAATCACAATCCTAACAAAAATTCTACTGTGGCATGTGGGTAAGAAATCGTGTCTGTGATTACACACAGTGAAGGAAAAATCCTTTGGTGAATACCTGTCACATGCATGAAGCCCTCTACTACTGCTTCTGCATCCATAACAATTCAGAATAAAAAAGGTCAGATAAACATCACTCAATCACATTTTCCTTTCCCCTTGGGATCAGAAACATCCAAGCTTTCTCCTGCTGCCCCGAGCCTGATATCAGCATTTTTTTAAAAAAACCTGGGAGATTGTGATTAAATATTTTCTCCTCTGTCAATACTTTTAGTAAAAAAATGAACTAAATAAATTAAATCAATAGATAAAAAGAGCATATGAATGAATTAGGCACTGGTCCTTCTCATCACAGGCCCTTCTGTAAATAACAGATTAGCTGCTCATCTAAAATCTGTCAAGCAAATGCTTTGAAAATTGAGATAAATTAAAAGAATTATAAGAGAGTCCCGTTAACCAGAAGTAGATGACTGTGTTATGTCCTATAGCTGGACTTATTGAACTAAAAGCAGATAGGCAACAATCCTGAATTTTTGAGATGAATGATTTTCATAATTATTGTTTTTGTGTAAATATGTTTTTGTTCATGGAAATAGGTTCCTCAATTCCTACTCCCTAATACCTTTTATTTTCAATAATTAAAAAAAAAATCCATACTTTGTATTTCCATATAGCCTTTCCAGAAATGTTACTGCAATAGTTGATAAGTTTTATATTAAAGAAAATAAAAGCTCACATATATCCCTCAGAAAACACTGCTCTTGAAAATTTTCCATAAGCATAAGGCAGCCAAGAGATTCCTCCCGCTCAGCCTTAGACTTGAGAATTGTCAAAGAAGCCATTTGTTAAGGTGGCGAGATGGACTTTAGGGAGTCTACTGCAGTAGGAGAAAGACTCTGGTATAAAATATGCTCAACTACGATCTGTGCACAGCTGACTGAACTTTTTTTTTTTGCTTTTTTTTGCTTTTTAGGGCTGCACCCACAGCATATGGAGGTTCCCAGGCTAGGGGTCGAATTGGAGCTGTAGCTGCCGGCCTACACCACAGCCACAGCAACGAGGTATCAAGCTGTATCTGCAACCTACACCACAGCTCATGGCAATGCCGGATCCTTAACTCACTGAGCAAGGCCTGGGATCGAACCCACATCCTCATGGTTCCTAGTAGGGTTGGTTAACCACTGAATCAGGGAGGGAACTCTCTGGCTGGACATTTTAAAGGGAGGTTGAGGGAGGAGGGAGAAGGAACAAATAATATGGAGGCTTGAGCAGAATCAGGGAAGTGGCAATTTATAAAAATCAGGTAGGGGCTGCTTTCCAAGAACTATTAGGCAAGACAGGTATAGGATCAGGATAGGATCAGGGTGTAACCCAAACAGTAAAGGCTTTTTTTTTTTTTTTTTTTTGGTAGTCTTGTGCTTTCTCAGGCAGGAACTTAAAAGGGGAGCCTGGGTCATCCAGGAATGTCAATGTTGTGAGCCATTAGAAACCATGCTAGTTGTCTCTTAGTGGGTTGATGGGGGTGGTGGGGAGGGGTGTGGATGAAATTGTGCTAAGAATTTGCAGTTCTCATAGGCCAAGACTGAGGCTGTCAAGAAGGGTCAGTGGAGTCTGACTAAAGTTTAGCGAAGAAGAGAGTCTTTGTGGGACTCATTCTCTGGTGTGGAAGGCAGTGATTCGTCTGAATGACAAAATCCTCAGGCCCTGACTTGGTGATGTCAGCCACTCTCCTGTAGTGTTTGCTATAGCACTGAAACCAAGGATGATAAATTAGTAGAGACAGAGCAAAATGAAAGAGATATTGGAGATGCTCACAGGGGCCCCACAGCTGACTCTAGGAACCGTTACAACTTTTCCTTTCAGCTTGGAGCAGTGGGACCGTGAGTTAGTCCTTGAAACTTCCAGTTGGTTCCTTTATTATGTCTCTTCTTAGTGTTGTAGGCAAGGAAAAAAATGTGCCTTTCCATTCACATTGATGGTTTGAAATTTTAGAAAAAAAATATAGGAAAGAAAAGAAAAATTGGTACGTGTTCTCTGAAAGATACTGAGACTTGAGTAGTGCTCTCACTGCTTTCCTTGGCAGTAGGGTATGATTTTTCCTTCATCTAAAAATATTTATATACATCAGATAGAAGATACGGTCCTGGGAACTGGAGGATGTCGACGTGGATATGTAGGAGGAATGAAAGAGATAGACTTTCTCTGAAGAACTCCCAGCCAAGGAGAGGGAGAGAGAGACTTTACAGAATTAGGCGTTGTATAGTTCAGAAAATGCTAGGTGCCTTCACAGAACAAAATGCCCTGAAACTATTGGCAGGAGTCGAGATTTGCCTTTGGCTGGAGGAACCTGCATCTACATTTAGCTTATGGTGAAAGGGTAGAATGAGGACCAATGAGAAGAGGAAAGGCATCCCATCCTGGGGTCAGGATGTATAAGGGACCAAAGGAAGGAGATGCATCCTGAGGGAATGAGGAAAAGCAAAGTATTTTGTTGCTCTGAAGGACAAAGTGCGTGAAAGGAAGTAATAAACTAATAATGCTGCAACTGGATACCACTGAACACCACAAGACAGACCAAAAAAGTATGCAAGTCCTTTGGATACAAGATCTTTCTACAGAGTTCCTGTTGTGGCTCAGCAGGTTATGCACCCGACCAGTATCCATGATGATGTGGGTTTGATCCCTGGCCTCTCTTAGTGGGTTAAGGATCTGGTGTTTCCGTGAGCTGTGGTGTAGGTCACAGATACGGCTCAGATACCGAGTGGCTGTGGCTGCAGTGTAGGCTGGCAACTGCAGCTCCAATTCAACCCCTAGCCTGGGATCTTCCATATGCCATGGTGTGGCCCTAAAAAGCAAAAATGAATGAATGAATGAATAAATAAAAGATAAAGAGACATTCTTAGACTTATGATGGCATTATATTTTGGTAAACCCATTGTAAGTTGAACATATTGTAAATCAAAAATGCATTTAATACACCTAACCCACTCAACATCACAGCTCAGCAGAACCTACCTTTAATGTGCTCAGAACACTTACATGAGCCTATGTTGGGCAAAATCATCTCCCTCAAAGGCCACTTTATAATAAAGTGCTGACTATCTCATGTAGTTTATTGATTACTCCACTGAAAGTGAAAAATGGAATTGTTGTCTGGGTACCTCACGGTTTTAAGCCTATTGTTTCGCCTCATTATGGCCGTGTGGCTGACCGGGAGCTCTGGCTCACTGCTGCTGTCCAGCATCATGAGAGTATCTACTGCATATCACTAGTCTGGGAAAGCGCCAAAATTTAAAAAAAAAAAAAGAAATTCTTTTTTTTTTTAGAGCTGCACGTGGGGCATGTGGAAGTTTCCGGGCTAGGGGGTCAAATCAGAGCTGCAGCTGCCAGCCTACGCCACAGCAATGTGGGATCCTTAACCCACAGAGCGAGACCAGGATCTAACCTGCATCTTCATGGATACTATCTGGGTTCTTAACCCACTGAGCCACAACAGGAACTCCTAAAATTCAAAATTTCAAGTGTGATTTCTACTGAATGCATATCACTTCTCATCACATGGCTGAAAAATAGTAAGTTGAGCCATAGTAAGTCTGGGACTGTCTGTATTTGTTAGTCTTCAGGAGAACGCTTAAGGAAGGGTTCTCAGAAGGTTATCAAAAGCGATTGGGAAGAGGAGTTCCCTGGTGGCCTAGCGGTTAAGGATTTGGTGTTGTCACAGCTGTGGTGCTGTTTCCATCCCTGGCCTGGGAATTTCCACATCGTGCCAAAAAAATAAAATAGCTTAAAAAAAAAAAGTGATCAGGAAGAGCCATAAAAAGTGTTGAGAAGATGTATACATGACTTTAAGTACAGTAATTAGGGAGCCTCATTACGTAGGAGACACTGGAGGCAAACCCACAAAGCAGAAAACAAAACAAACTGGAGGCAAACCCAGAAGGAGGTGGGTAAGCGGTGATGGAGGCACCTGTGTGAAAAACTTTCCAAGGGGGGAGAAGGGAAGTGAAAGGACCCTGAGGAGGTCAGCTTAGCAGAGGCTGGGAGGTGAGCAAGGGACAAGAGTGGAACACAAAGTCAGGGAGCTGACAGGACAGGCCTTGCTGGGCACTACAGGGACCTTGACTTTTGCTATTAGTGAGAAGGTTTTGTTTGTTTGTTTGTTTGTTTGTTTGTTTGTTTTTTGCTTTTTAGGGCCACACCCATGGCATATGGAGGCTCCCAGGCTAGACATGAATCGGAGCTTTATCTGCCACAGACACAGCAACTCGGGATCCAAGCATGTTTGCAACCTATACCACAGGTCATGGCAATGCCGGATCCTTAACTCACTAAGCGAGGCCAGGGATGGAGCCTGCATCCTCATGGATACTAGTTGGGTTTGTTCCTGCTGAGCCACAAGGGGAACTCAAGAGTGAGATGGTTCTGAATGGAGGCAAGACTTGATCTGACTTAGATTTTGAGAGGATGCTGCTGAAACCCAGGCTCTGTGCCCCAACATCAAACTAACTCTTGGAGACAGGATTTTGGGTGAAGGAGAAAAGAATAGCATTATTGCTTTGCCAGGCAAAGGGAACACGGCAAACTAAAGACTCCAAAAACTGTGTGTCCCCGGCCAGGAAGCTTTGGTCAGGAGTTTTATAGCAAGGATTCAAGGGCATGGTTGTTGATAAGGATCAAGGTGTGTGCAGGGTGTGAATTCCTTTAATCTAGCTCTCAAGTTTGTCAAACTGTGACCTTCTCTCAGGAATGGAGAAGGCTTCATCAAGTAGTAAATATTTTCCCATTTGTTGGGGGTTTTAGTTCTGCAGAAGAGCTCAAAGATGTTATGTATATTCCTCTAGGGGAAACCAGGATGCTGCCCCCAGGCTGCACCGCTGTTTGTTGACTGCTCCTTCCTTGTCTCTGCATCCCCTCTTTTACCTGATTAGCAACTGCTCGAACCTGCCCTCTGGAACTTGAGGAAGTTCACGGAAGCCGGAGCCTATTCTCTACAAACAAGAAAGGCAGGACACAGAAAAGTTATTGTGCTCAGGAGCCCCATGGGATCCTGTTCAATTTCAAGGCTCACACTTCTTTCTGTATGAACTATATGCTAGTGGAAGGGAAAAGGCAATGCAATGAGAGGACTGTTGGAATAAAAGGCTAGAACTGCAGGTAGAACAAGCCAGGGCCTTGGTTTCATTGACATCATGCTCTGAGTTACTTACCTGAGATGCAACCAGTGAAGAAGGCCAGATGCAAAGCAAACAGCACAAGAAAAAGCATGTATCATTATTTATAAACAAAGGACAGGTACGTGGTGATGAAGTTTGTGGAGTTTGTGTGGGGGAACATGTAAATGGAAAATCAGGGAGAGAAGTCAAGGATCCTCTGTGCCTGCTGTCCTGTTTTAGTAAGAATGGCTCAATGTACAATTTTATAGGTAGTGAATGATACAAAGATGAAGAAGAAGGAAGGGGGTGGGTGGGGGGAGGAGGTGGGGAAGGGGGAGAGGAGAAGAAAGGACAGTAATAAGAAAGGTGTCAGGACTGAGCAGGAGTGGGAAGTGGAATATCAGAAGGCAGAGGAACTCGCCACATAATGGCTTAGATGGAGTTTACCAATGACTTAGAGAATGAGGAAAACACACATCATACGTTAGGTCTGGAGACAGAGGCAAGGAATAGGGTTGATGAGGTGAAGACCCTGGACATGAAATGCAGTGTAATGCAAATAAATTTAGTGCCATTGATGGATCGTCTTTCTGCCAGAAACGAGGCTAGAGGTAGACAAAGTTGATTTTAGCCGAGTGGGAAAGGGAGACAAACCTACATGAAAATAACCATACACAAGCTACTTGCAAGGTACAAATGAAAGATACCCAAGAGATGAAGAGAGTGGGGCTAGAAAAACACAACCTTGAGACCTAAGTCATACCAGTCAGTGCAAGCATCCGCCTTGGCACACCTAGCTCTTCACCTAATCTCATTGACTCATATGCCAAATAAGAGGGGAAGACTTCATAACTTCAAGTCTCCTTAGCAATTCTAAGTGTCTAAGCCATTGTCCTGTAGTTTGCCAGGGCAGGTTTAATGATTCCAGGCAGCCAGGAGAAGAATGAGCAGCTATCGGCATTTTCAACTTCTTGGTTTTTGTTTCCTATTTATTTTATTATCAAACTTACATTAAAACAAACTTAGGAATTGTTTGAAACAAAGGCTCATTACTCAGAAAGAGCATTTCAGCTGTATTGTGATTTGAGAGACTTTGAAAGGCTCAGGAAGTATAGTTTGCTCCAACATTGTTTTTCCTCTTTTCTACAAAAACCTTTTGTGCAGGTTCAAGTACAAGATTAGATACTAATTTGATTTGGAACTGTCTTTAACACAGCATTGAGATATGGGCTTATCTAGAGGGACTGTTTTTGAAAGAAAATGCTGCTTTGTTTTTCTCAATTATCCAGACCCAGAAATAACTGGCTGATTTGTTGATATGCAGATAAATTATTTAACCAGCACCAACCTGCCTGAATATCTCTCTCCACCACCCTGGGGAAATTGAACCTAAAAAAAGGGAGAAACTTTGTTTCCTAAAGAATAAATATCAGATATTATATCAGATAGCACCCTTAAGGAATAAGAAAATTAGAGAAGCTTCTTTTTTTTTTTTGCATGAAAAGAAATTCATTCTCATTAATTATTGATAGAAAGTCCTCTCTGGGTCCACCTGTCAGTGTTTCAAAATGGAGGCATTGAACATGGAATAAGTTACTACCTTGCCGGGTTATGACCAAAACCAAGGGCAAAGTCTAATCATTTTCTAACTAGACCTAATGAAATAACAAACAATCACTTATGTGAATGTGTAAAATAGAACTTTCCTTTAAAGTCCTGCTGGCTGCTTTGGTTGTTTTTCTCTCCACTTGCCCTTCTCAATTCCCTGGTTTTTATCTGCATGGTGAAAGACTTTTCACTAGATTGACTACTCAAATTTAAATTAAAAATTCCAGTCAGATACGTTTGGGTTTTGGGTTTTTGTTGTTGTTGTTTGTTTGCTTGTTTGTTTGAATATCCTTTCCTCTGACATCATTTTGATCTTCCACTTTCAAGGTCAGTCAGTTCTGCCTTCAATCCTGAAACTATGTTCTTGTTTGTTAACTAATGTTCCCATTTTTCCCACTGCCTCTCTCTGGACCACTCCTCTTTCCTTTCCTTTCTTTCATTTTTTAATTTTTTTTTGTCTTTTCTTAGGGCTGCACCTGCAGCATATGGAGGTTCCTAGGCTAGGGACTGAATCAGAGGGGTAGCCGCTGGCCTACACTGCAGCCACAGCAACGCAGGATCCGAGCTGCATATGCAATCTATACCACAGCTCACAGCCACACCAAATTCTTAACCCTGAGGGAGGCCAGGGATGGAACCTGAATCCTTATGGATGCTAGTCTGACTCGCTTCCACTGAGCCATGACGGGAACTCCCTTTTTCCTCTCATTCTTTGTACACTTCCACCACCTACATGGCTCACATTACTCTCAGCCTAAAAGCAAGAGCTCCCGTTTTACATTCTGTTCTGAAATGTGTAGTTTCTCGGGTCTTTTCCTTGGTGATCCGCGTAGAACACCACGAGCCAATACCAGCTAAGAAAACATCCTCTTTAAACTGTGTTATGTTAAAGAGCATGAAAACCTGTCCATGTTAACCTTTGCGGGAAAGACTAAGAATCCCTGGAGTTTGCTGCTCAGAGAGAACAGTTTCGCTTTCATGGCCTCACCAGCCTGCTTGCCCTCCTCTCTTCCATGGGAAGAGTAAGCCCTTCCTACCTGTGACGAGGGCAGTTGCTCTTTTTGCCCATCAGCATATCCCTGCTGTGTGTTTCTCGGAACACTGCCAAGTTCTAGGCACCAAGGAGAAGTGGCCTGCGGCATCTGTCACGTGGCTCCTAGAGCCCAGACATGGCAGTGTGTCTGCCTGCAGATCCTGCACACACAAAAGTCTGTAGGGCAGGGAAAGATTCACTCCAGAGGAGGCAAAATACATTTCACACCAACCCAGGCCGCCTCAGTGCCCTTCCCCAAACGGAGCAGAAGCACAGAATGAGAATATTTTCAATCACACAACTTCCATGGAGGGAGGATTCCAGGTGGTGGGGGGAGACGTGAGCACCAAACAGACACAAGGTTACCTTGCAGGTGGTCTGAGCAAGGGTACACCCATGCGGTAAAATCTTAGGGGGCCTGGAGACATCTAAATGCTAGGGCCAAATCTAAAAGCACTCTACATGAAATGTCTGAATGGCACCTATAGCGATTCAACCCTTTGCAGGGCTTCTGCTACATGATCAAATACAAATACCTTCAGGAAGGGATATATTTTAAAATATGTTCACCAATTATCACTTTATGCAAAAGGGCTTGACATTCCCCTTGTGAAATCAACATGTTTTTTATTGGTGGTAGATCAAAAATATAATTTCACCCAATAAAATGGAGTGTGGATAAGAAGGGGAAGGCCATTGAAGAAAGTTTTAGTAAACCATCTGGCACAAAGATATTTCAATGTAATGGGTGATCCAATTGGCCGTGCAATCTCTGAGTTCTGGAATCTTGGTCCTGCTCTTATTCTACTGAAGCTGTGTTAAGAGCAAGCGTTGCTAAGGAACTTGACGTCTCCCTATTTTCCAGAGGGTATTACAGCCTTTTAAATCCAAATAAACCATGATAGTGAAACTGACAGTATTAACAGGCTGAACCTAGCCAGAACACAGATTGGGACTTGAACCCATGACTTTAAATTAGAATCACTCACCCTGTGTCTGGACTCAGTGAGGTTCAGGTTCTTCATGTCTCCATGCAGAAGGAATCCAGTGAGAGACAAAGTGATAGGCAAGAAATAGATTTATTAAGATAGGACGCTCGTGAGAGATGCAAGGATCCCATGCGCTACAGTTTTATCATCCAAGGGGGAAGGGGTTGGAAAAGCCCACCTCTTCCTTTCTGGGAGTAGTAACTCCTCCTTAGTAAGTAAGGTGTGTATTCAAATCCGCAGAAGGGTGATCCTCAAACTCTTGCCCTTGGTCTGAATATGAATGCAGGCCTCATCCCATCCCCCACCCAAGGACCTGAGGCAAGGCTCCACTAATGCAGCGAGCCTGCCTTGTGCTGCTGATGGTTTTCTTGAGCAATTTATTAACTTACAGTGATCTCTCAATGTCCCCTAAGTTTCCCTCTTTAAATATGGTCCTTCATTGGGACTTCTACAACTACCTGTGCCTACTCCTATCAATAGTATTATAAATTTTACTTCTACATAGAAAAGCAATGTTTCCATTATTATTAGAGGTTTTAAGTAAATTTCTTAAGAATTTGTATAATTTTTCAAGGCTCTTGACGTTGTTAATTATACTGAGTGATAGGATTCGGTATTGAAAAATGCAAACTCTAAGCACATGTCTTTAATAGCTAGTATTTACATAAGTTAAGTATTTAAAATATTATTAATAGAAATTAATGAGTCAAGCATATAAAGCATGCAATACAAAAGAGTGGGAAAATGGGAAAAATATGACTAAAATCAGGGAAATTTAGCACTCTTTTAGTTTTTTTTCTGCATTTAGTCTGATTCTCTAGATTATAAGCATAATGTCTCATTCTCAATTTTTTTGTTGTTTCATAGATTCCTTCTATTTACTATGGCAAAAACAAAACTTGGTTATTTTGTTAAATCATACATTAACAATCTCACTGAATTTAACAATCTAATTATTTCTTGTTATTCAGAATGACCAGATTCTATCATAGCTAGAAAATTTGCCAAGATAATTTTGCTCTCAGATTCAACCCCCATGATATGATTTTCTGTTAAATTATGCAGTGTTTATATATGTACTCAAGGTTCTACCATAGATTAATCCCCTACAAGTGAACGAATTAGCAAATTGACTTTCTCTCTCTCTCTTTCTTAAGAATCCAGACTATTTATTTAAGCATTAAGAAAAAAAAAAAAAAAAAAGGACTGAAGCCAGGTCTCTGATTTCAGCTATGTAACCCAGAGAAAGCACTTTGGTATACCTGGTCTCCTGGTTTTCTTCAAGCAACATATCAAGGGTTTGCAATAGGAAAACTCTAGGTCTTCTCAGGTCAAAAATTCTGGACCAAAAAGATGATTAATTCCAGGAACAACATCTCAGATTAGGGATCTGAAACACCCTGTATTGCCATTTAATAGAAAACTTTAAAATAGTAATTCAAAAATAAGACAAATGTTAATTTTATGCCGTAACATTATAAATGATATATAATTTATTAAATTATTAAATGTTTTTAAAAAATAGTGGATTAATTTTTGAACTAAGAAAAAGAGTTCACCTTTTCTGAAGAAACAGATATTTATTTTACATTTTCTACTAGAAAATATCCATACTAAATATACAAGGGAAAAACTTTATTTATTTGAAATAACATCTATTATTTATTTATTTATTTATTCTTTTATGTCTTTTGTCTTTTTAGAGCCGCATCCTCGGCATATGGAGATTCCCATGTTAGGGGTCTAATCAGAGCTACAGCTGCCAGCCTACACCAGAGCCACAGCAACTCAGGATCCAAGCCGCTTCTGCAACCTACACCACAGTTCACAGCAACGCCGGATCCTTAACCCACTGATCAAGGCCAGGGATCGAACCCGCAACCTCATGGTTCCTAGTTGGATTTGTTTCCACTGTGCCATGACGTGAACTCCAATAACATCTGTTTTTTTATTAGTGTGCAGTCTAGGCATTTAATTTATCTACTTGCTTTAGCCCACAACACTGACTACATTAGCTTCACTGAGATACAATTCACAATAAAAAAAATTGCTAATATTAAGTCCACAATTTGATGATTTTTTAATGGAGATAAAATTCATGTAACCCAAATATACCAATTTAACCATCTCAATGTGTATAAATCAGTGGTCTTTATTACATTCATGATGTTGTATAACCATCACCACCAGAACACTTCTTGTTTTTTTCTTTTTTTTCTTTTTTAGGACCACAACCATGGCATACAGAAATTCCCAGGCTAGGGATTGAATTGGAGCTACAGTTGCCAGCCTACACCACAGCCATAGCAACGTGGGATCCAAGCTGGGTCTGTGACCCACATCACAGCTCATGGCAATGCCAAATCCTTAACCCACTGAATGAGACCAGGGATCGAACTTGCATCCTTATGGATCCTAGTCGGGTTCATTAACTGCTGAGCCACCAAGGGAAATCCCACTACCAGAATACTTTTATCATCCAAGGAGAAGCTTTATATGACTTAGCCAGTTGATCCCATTCATCTTTCCTCCATTCTTTGGCAACTATCCATCACTTTTCCATCTATGAAGTCATCTATTCTGGACAGTCATAGAAATGGAATTACATAATTTGTGTCTTTTTGTGCCTGGCTTTGTTTTGTTTTGTTTTGTTTTTGAAGTTCAGTAATCTTGTAGCATATATCAGTACTTCATTCCTCTTTATGGATAAATAACAATATGGATATATCACTTAAAAAATTCCTTTATCAGGAGTTCCCGTTGTGGTACAGTAGTTAACGAATCTGACTAGGAACCATGAGGTTGCAGGTTCGATCCCTGGCCTTGCTCAGTGGGTTAAAGGATCCGGCGTTGCCGTGAGCTGCCGTGGCTTGGATCCCTTATTGCTGTGGCCCTGTCGTAGGCTGGTGGCTACAGCTCTGATTCAACCCCTAGCCTGGGAACTTCCATATGCTGTGGGAGCAGCCCTAGATAAAGCAAAACAAAGCAAAACAAAACAACAAAAACAATCCCTTTATCAGCTGACAGGCATTTGTATTTTTTACATTTTGGCTGTTGTGAATAATGTTGCCCTGAACATTTGTGTACAAATTTTTGTGTAGACAGTTGTTTTCATTTCTCTTGGTTATTTTCAGGTAGAGTAGAATGGCTAGGTGATATGGTTGTTCTATATGTAACTTTTTTGAGGAAACTCTAAACAGTGTTCCTTGGCTACTGCACTATTTTACATTACAATCTGTGATGTACAAGGGTTTTTATTTCTTTACAGCCTTGGGAAACTTGCTGTTTTCCTTTTTTTTTTGAAGATAGTCCTCAGTGCATATAAAATGATATCTCATTGTGGCTTTGATTTGCATTTCCCTGATAATAAATGATTTTGAACACTTCATGTGCGTAATGGCCATTTCAATATTTTCTTTAGATTAATGTCTATTCAAATCCCCCGCCCATTTTTTAATTGGGCCATTTGTATTTTTGTTGTTGAGTTTAAAGATATTTTCTGTATTTTTAATACTAGATCTTTACCAGATGTATCATTTGCAATTTTTTCTCCTATTCTATATATTTTCTTTATGGTTTTGATATTATTCTTTGATGTACAACAGTTCTCAATTTTGATGAAGTCAAATTTATCTACTTTTTCTTTTACTGCTTTCAGTGTCATATTCAAGAAAACATTTCCTAATCCAGAGTCATGAGGATTTTCTCCACACCCTCTCCAGCATTTGTTATTTGTTAACTTGTTAATGATGGCCATTCTGACCAGTGAGAGGTGGTACCTCATAGTAGTTTTGATTTGCATTTCTCTAATAATTAGTGAAGCTGAGCATTTTTTCATGTGCTTATTGGCCATCTGTATATTTTCTTTAGAGAACTGTCTAATCAGATCTTTTGCCCATTTTTCAGTTGGGTTGTTGTGTTTTTTGCTGTTGAGTTGTATAAGTTGTTTGTATATTTTAGAGATTGAGCCCTTGTCAGTTGTATTATTTGAAATTATTTTCTTCCATTCTCTAAGTTGTCTTTTTTTTTTTTTAAAATGGCTTCCTTTGCTCTGCAAAAGCTTGTCAGTTTGATTAAGTCCCATTGGTTTATTATTACTTTTATTTCTGTTGCCTTACCCTCCTACACTGTTGGTGGGAATGTAAATTGGTACAACCGCTATGTTAAACAGTATGGTGGTACTTCAGAAAACTAAGTAGAGAACTACCATATGACGCAGCAATCCCACTTTTGGGCATATATCCGTACAAAACATTCTTTGAAAAAGATACATGCACCCATATGTTCATCGCACAACTATTCAAAATAGGCAAGACATGGAAAAAACCTAAATGTCCATTGACAGATGAATGGATTAAGAAGACATGGTATATATACACAATAGACTACTACTCAGCCATAAAAAGGAACAAGATAATGCCATTTGCAGCAACATGGATGGAACTAGAGACTCTTCATACTAAGAGAAGTAAGTCAGAAAGAAAAAGATAAATACCATATGATATCACTTATATCTGGAATCTAATATATGGCATGAACAAACCTTTCCACAGAAAAGAGACTCATGGGACTGGGAGAACAGAGTTGTGGTTGCCAAGGGGGAGGAAAAGGGGGAGGGAGTGGGATGGACTGGGAGTTTGGGGTTAATAGATGCAAACTATTGCATTTGGAGTGGATAAGCAATGAGACCCTGGTGTATAGCACAGGGATCTATATCTAGTCACTTGTGATGGAACATGATAGAGGATAATGTGAAAAAAAGAACACATATATATGTATGACTGGTTTGCTTTGCTGTATAGTAGAAATTGACAGAACACTGTAAATCCACTATAATGAAAAAAATAAAAATCATTTAAAAAAAAGTCACAAGGATTTTCATCAACATTTCCTCTTAGGAGTTTTGCAGTTTTGGCTATTATGTTAAAGTCTCTGCTCATTTTGAGTTAACTTTTTTTTTTTTTAGGGTTGCACCTGTGGCACATAGAAGTTCCTGGGCTTGAGGTCGAATTGGAGTTGCAGCTGCTAGCCTTAGCCACAGCCACAGCAAAGTGGGATTCAAGCTGCATCTGCAGCCTACACTGCAGCTTGTGGCAATGCCAGATCCTTAACCCACTGAGAAAGGCAAGGGATTGAACCTGAATCCTCATGGATACCAGTTGGGTTCTTAATTCACTGAGTCACAACAGGAACTCCTTGAGTTAATTTTCATATAAGGTGTGAGGTAGATGTCGAAATTCATTCTTTCATATGTGGATGTACAATTATCCCAGCATGATTTGTAGAAAAAACTTTTTTTTTTTTTTCTTATTGAATGGCCTTGGCACATTTGTCTTTATTTGTGAAAGATAGTTTTGCAAGGTATAACATTCTCAATTGACAGTTTTTTTAAATGTCAGCTCTTTAAATATATTATCTCATTGCCTTTGGCCTCTATGGTTTCTGATGAGAAATAAGCTATTGATTTTATTGAGGAAATTTTTGTAATTGATGAGTTGCTTCTCCCTTGCTGCTTTTAAGATTCTTGCTTTATCTTCATCTTTTAACATTTTTATTATTTTTTTTTGTCTCAATGTAAATCTTTTTGAGTTTATCCTACTTGGAATTTGTTGAGTTTTTAAATATGTAGATTAACATTTTTCATAAAATTCACAAGGTTTTGACTTTTATTTATTCAGGAATTTTTTTCTGCCCTTTTTTCTTTTTCCTTTCCTTCTGTGAATTCCATTATGCATATCATGGTATGTTTAATGTTATTCCCAAGATCTCTTAGTTACCAATCATTTTTTTTGCTATTCAGTTTTCTTTGGCTCTTTAAAAGTGGATAATCCTAATAGACATATCTTCAAATTTGCTTTTTCTTCTTTCTCCTAGCATACCTCTACTCTTGTATCTTTTATTTGTCTTTTTTTTTTTTTTTGCCTTTTAGGACTGCACCCATGGCATATGGAGGCCAGCTAGGGGTCTAATTGGAGCTACAGCTGCTGGCCTACACCAGAGCCACAGCAACACCAGATCCAAGCCATGTCTGCAACCTACACCACAGCTCACAGCAATGCCAGATCCTTAACCCACTGAGTGAGGCCAGGGATCAAACCCACAGCCTCCTGGTTCCTAGTTGGATTTATTTCTATGGCACCATGATAGAAACTCTGCTCTTATATCTTTTAAATTAATTTTTAAAATTTAAATGATTGTACTTTTCAACCATAAAGTTTCTATTTAATTATTTTTTTTTATAGTTTCTGTCTCTTTAAAGATATTCTCTATTTGTTGAGATGTTCTTCTGGTTTCTCTCAGCTCTTGGTTCATTGATTAACTTAGTTCTTTGAATGTACTTAAAACAGTCAAATTAACATCTTTGTCTAGTAAGTCCAACTCTGGGCTTCTTAAAGGATAGTTTCTGTTTATTTATTTTCTGTGAGTAGGTAGCACATTCTTATTTCTTTGTGTGCCTCATATATTCTGTTGTTGTTGAAAAATGGTATATTTTAAATATTGTAATGTGGTAACTTAGGAAATCAAATTCTCCCTCTTGCCAAGGGCTTTTTGTTTCTGATTATTCTAGTTGCCATTCCTTACTTGTTTAATAATCACTTTGATTGAATTTTGTAAAGTCTACATTCTTTGTTATGTGTTGCCACTGAAGTCCATATTTTATTAGTTTAGTTAGCTAGCGATTGGACAAGGGTTTTAAAGACTGGCATCAAAAAAGGAAAATAATTCTCTTAGTTTCTGCAGATGGGCTTTGCGCATATAAGGCACACATGCACCACTCAGGCAGGCAATTTATACCTGTGCTATAACCTTTACTTTCTATTTTCACTGACATGAGAGTTAAGACGTTCTGAAATATTTTATGGGCATGTGCTAGACTTTCTAGAATCCAAGCAATATGTCAGAACTTTTCACATCCCTTTCCCTCTAAGTTTCTCATTCTCTAGCTTTTCTTCCTAGGTGTCTGGTTACTGTTTTCTTCATCTCTACTTTTCTCCATTATTCTAGGAAGTAGCAGCTAATACATTTTCCTTGAAATGTTTTCAACAAATGCTCCACCTCAACACTGGGAGATCTCAGATTTAAGTGAGACAACACAGCTTTTGGGCCAGTCCTGTTGAGAACTACTGGACAGCTTAAAAACAAACTGTCACAGAATAAGGCTTATTCTGCTACATTCTGCTATTCTGTAGTATGAACATCTATGTTGTCTCTAGGCCTTGTTCAAGGCCACTGGCAAGCAATGGGACGAGGGATGTGAACAAGCTAAGTTAAAACACCACAAAGCTGTTTTACCAAAATTTAGCTTCTTTTTTTTTCCTTCCCTAGTTAAATGCTACTCTGGATGTTGCAAACTGTTGGTTAATTTCTAGAGTTCCATAAATTTTGATTTTGGTAGTTTTTGCTAGTTTGTTCTTTGCTTCAGGAAGGGATTGACTTTTTGAATTCTCTACTTTGTCATTTTTGCTGTTATCACTCAATTTGATGATTTTTGATAAGAGTATAAAATTGTGGGAGTTCCTGTTGTGGTGCACTGGTTAACAAATCAGACTAGGAACCATGAGGTTGTGGGTTTGGTCCCTGGCCTTGCTCAGTGGGCTAAGGTTCCGGCATTGCCATGAGCTGTGGTGTAGGTTGCAGACTCAGCTTGGATTGCTGTGGCTCTGGCGTAGGCCAGTGGCTACAGCTCCGATTAGACCCCTAGCCTGGGAACCTCCATATGCCATGGGAGTGGCCCTAGAAAAGGGAAAAAGACAAAAAATAAAATAAAATAAAATGAGTATAAAATTGTGTAGCTACCACTATAAGTGTGATAAAATGGAGTCGGAGCCAGTTTCTCATTCCAACTCATTCCATAATAATCCTAACATTCTCATAAAATATGGAGTAGCAAGAGTGCATAAGTGATAAGTATTAAAGGGAAAAAAAAGAGCAAACATCATAGTTTGGAAAATAGTGCCCAGGAGAATTATGTAAAGGTCACAGAATATGAATAAATATTAATGCACTTATCATGCAAAATTGGAAAAAATGTGCTATTACAACTGAAATATTATTCAAAGACAAGCATTGTAATTAAGGGTTTCCTTTTCCCATGGCAATGGTAGAGAAATGTAGGTTTATCCTCAGCCTTTAGCCAGTTCATAATCATTTTAAAAATTCAAATGTAATTCATGTTGCAATAATGCTTAAAGACTGAATGAATAAGAAGTTAATTCCTCAAAAGCATGGCATTCGATCTGCTAAACATTCATATTTTTGCCTAGCATGTTCAGGAATGCTGCAGTATGTATTAAATGTTTTAACCCTCAGAAACTTAGAGCTCACTGAAAACACTGTGAGCTCATCTCCTCTCAGGGAAACAAGACGTTTCTGGATGATCCGTAGACAACTAGCATCTATGGTTGGATTAAAATGGTCTTTCTCCCCTTCCAACCTCCCTTGTATTATCTTGATTCATCAGAGTAGCTTTTGAGGACTACCTTGTATTTGAGACCTAGGATCCATGTAGAGCCAACATAGCTACTCTATTCACCACACTGATATTTGCTCCACACTGCTGCAATAGGTAAATCCTGGCAAACATTTAACAGGGGCAACTTGGTTCTGAGCTGTGTGTCAGACAAAGGGATGACTGTCTCAGGGTTGGTCTTCGAAAGAGCCTCCTAAAATAAGATTTGATTCAGAAAGCAAATAGATCTCAACTGTAACACGTGGTTTATTTTGTATTTTAAATCTTGCTTGTAGCAAAATTAGATAATAAATGTGTTAAGATTATAAGGAAAATGTATGAAATGAATCTATACTTTTATATTGTTTCTCTGAGCCAAACCACAGAAACTTTTAAGGGTGATGTAATTAAACTTGATTTTCTTTAATCATTGAATAAGTCAAGAATAAATGGAAGATTTAGAAATATCACTACCTGACGGGGTTTAAATTTAAAAATTGCTTAGTGTTCCATTGATAAATAGGCAGAATAAACATGAAAATCATGCACACATAGTGTTTTCAAATTTTGCAATTTTGTTAAGTAAAATGCCAAAGTAAATTAGGTCATGGATAAGAAACCATTAAGAAAAGTACATTAATATTTGTATCAAAAAATACTTTGCCACAAGAACTATAAATATATAAGGGGTACTTATACAAATTATTTCTTCAGCAATAAAGATAGATGATATGATAAACAGTAAGGAGCAAATGAATTGAGGTATTTAGCAGTGACAGTAAAAGAGGCTCATTTTCCTTATACTTATTGCAAATATAATCTTTTTTCACTTTTTAGTGGTACAAAATCTTGCTACCTTTATGTCCTCCACAAAAGTATGAAAATTGTCAGATAAGTAATGGCTTCTCCATAAAGACCTACTGAAATAAGCTAAATCAGGTTGAAGTCATATAATAATTATTTCTTCTTCTTCTTATCATCATTTTGGTCAGTATGGGAGGGGACAAAGTAGTTTAAGAAATATCTGTGAGAATATCTTAAATTTGAACCAAAAGGAAATTTTTTAGAGATGCATATATACCATAGGAAGCATACTCAGGATTTTCAAATGGGTATAGTTGCAGGCAGGAGACTACTTATTCATCACATCATGATATATTTGCCACATCATGATATAATTTGCTTCTGTACATTTGCTCACAGACTTTTTTTTTTTTTTTGTCTTTTTGCCTTTTCTAGGGCCACTCCTATGGCATATGGAGGTTCCCAGGCTAGGGGTCTAATCGGAGCTGTAGCTGCAGGTCTACACCAGAGCCACAGCAACACGGGATCCGAGTCACATCTGTGACCTACACCACAGCTCACGGCAACACCAGATCCTTAACCCACTGAGCAAGTCCAGGGATGGAACCCGCAACCTCATGGTTCCTAGTGGGATTTGTTAACCACTGAGCCATGACGGGAACTCCTGCTCCAGACTTGTTTTGACAGGAAAGTGTTTCTCTCAGTTCTTTGCCTGGTTAATTGTTCTTGCCTCTTCAAGACTCAGTTCAACTTTCACCTCCTCTCAGAAGCCTCACCTTATTATGCAGGCTGAGTTAGGTTCCCTTCTTTTATACCCTTGTACCAGTTTTTCCAATAGCTCTCCTTTTCCAATAGCTTGGAAGTGCTTTAAGAAAAGCATTAGTATACTAATAATTTTTTTCCCCTTGTGCCTCTTCTGATCCTTGGAATACGGTAGATGCTCCATTATTATCTGTTGAATAAATTGAAAAAAAATGTTTAAAAAAGAAATTAAGGGTTCCCATTGTGGTGCAATGGAAACAAATTCAACTAGTATCCATGAGGATGTGGGTTCAATCCCTGGCTTCGCTCAGTGAGTCGGGAATCTGGCGTTGCTGTGAGCTGTGGTGAAGGTCATAGATGTGGCTCAGATCCCAAGTCGCTGTGGTTGTGGTGTACTTGGCAGCTGTAGCTCTGATTTGACCCCTAGCCTGGGAACTTCCATATGCAGTGGGTGTGGCCCTCAAAAGCAAAACAAACAAACAAACAAAAATCCTATTTGGTAAATAGTTATTTCCATTTAAACCTGATAATATACGTAATAAGAAAAGCAATATTGCTTCTGATATTAAGATACTGTTATTTAGCTGTCAGTAGGAGATAAAAATTAAATAAGCATCTGAAAACAATAGTTTGAGTTTTGTGCGACTTCAAGAAACACCCTAAACTTCCAATCCGTAAAAAGGTATTGGGCGAGGTGGAGCAAACTTAGCTTTTTTCCTGAGGGAAAATACCCTGAAATTATAAAGAAAATATGAAACTGATATGCACGTTTGATCTTCAGTAAAACTAAAAGACAGTTAAAATTTTGAAACACAAAATCAGAATAAGGACTCCCAAAGCAGTGAAAATTAAATAAGCATTTAACAAAAACTGAAAAGACATCCATTGCAACAGATGTAGAAAAAGCTGGCACAGCACACTTCTCCAAGGTGACACTTAAAACCAGAAATTTCATTATAACAAGAGAAATTACTTGTATGAGCTCATAAGCATATCTGGACTTTTTGGTTCTGAGGAGAAATTGAGAATCACATAGACAGGACATATTTGCAGAAAACCATCCATCAGAGAGGCATGGCTGAGGAATCTTCACATTGTGAGCAATATAATAATGTCAAATTGGGGGCTAGGGCGACGTAAAGACTGAAAATATAATAATATTTACACTATTATTTTATGTCACAAGAAGAATCTCTGCTAGCCTGAAATATGACCCTAGTCTTCTCTGACAAAATACCCTAAAAATAGCTGGTCAGAAAGAAATTACATCCCTCCAGAACTAGCAGTAATTCAAAAAGAATAGAATTTTATTTATTTAGTTATTTGTCTTTTTAGGGCCGCACCTGCAGCACATGGAAGTTCGCAGCTAGGGGTTGAATCGGAGATGTAGCCACCGGCCTATGCCGCAGCCACAGCCACAGCCACGTGGGATCCAAGCTGCGTCTGCGACCTGCAACACAACTCATGCAACAGTGGTTCCCAAGCCACTGAGCAAAGCCAGGGATCAAACCCCTTACTGCTGAGCCATGAAGGAAACTCCCACGAACAGACTTTTGGAAAGATAACACACACAAACACACCCAACCAGAGACAAGGAAGGAAAAACAAATGGCAAATGAAGAAAATATAATAGAAAGAAAACCTTGTATTAAAACATATGAAAATTGTGATCAAACATTTTCCCAAGAATTGAAACAGAGGAGTAAGTATGTTTCTAATAGTAAAGCACAAAACAGAGATACGAAAATCTCAGGAATAAAATGGCAATGAGTAGACTGTAAAATATTTATTAGAAGAGGTCAAGGAAGAAGTAAAAGAAAAATAAATTGATGTAGAAATCAATAGCCTTTGAATACTTCAAACAGCCAGACTGAAGATATAAAGAAAGAAATGTCCACAATTTTAGTGACAGCAGCATGTATGAAATATTTAGGACAAAATGTACAAATAAATAGTTGTGATTTAAAAAAAAAATCCATAAAATATTACTATGGAACCCCAAAGAAGAATTATACAAATGGAAGGTATTAATTTTTGAAATACTATCATATATCATACATTGACATATAGACATCTGTTTTGCCTAAGTTAATACATAAAGTTAATGTGACCCTTATAGAAGCAACAGCATATTTTTGAACCAGACAAGTAATTCTAAATTCATGCAGAAAACTACTTAGCAGTAGTAACCAAAACACCCTGAAGAGTCATGAGAAGTGACCTTTCTAGATACCAGAATGTATTATAAAGCGATGACAATTAAAATGGTCTTGTATTGGCACATGAATATACAAATCAATAGGACAGAATAAAAATATACTAAAGTACCCAAATATATAAAAACGTTATGATATAATCACTATTTCAGAACAGGAAAGCGGTATTATTTTTAAAAGAGTTGCAGGCAACAAAAGAGCATAGTTGTTTGGAAAAGCAAACAAAAAAGCTGGGTCTTTTTTATTTACAAACGAATTCCAGATTGATCAAAGATATAAATGTAAAGAAGTGCAACCAGAAATTATTAGAAAAAAATGGACTTTTTTTTTTCTTTTTATGACTGCACCTGTGGCATATGGAAATTCCTGGGCTTGGGTTCAAGCCAGAGCTGCAGCTGCCAGCCTGTGCCACAGCCACAACAACACCAGATCCAAGCTGCATCTGCAAACTACATTGCAGCTCGTTGCAATGCCAGATACTTAACCCACTGAGTGAGGCCGGGAATTGGACCTACATCCTCATGGACACTTTGTCGGGTTCTTAACCCACTGAGCCACAACAGAAATGCAAAAATGGATTTTTTTTCTTAAACTCCAGGAAAGCTAAGGTTTCTCTAAGTATGAAGTAAGTCTTTGAAGTCATTAAAACAAATGATTGAGTCAACCAACTTCTTAAAAAGAATTCTTCATGATTCAAAATAAATTGTCCAAAGGCAATCTGAGGAAGAAGAATTACAATTTGTAGAATATGAAAGGGCTAGCCCTTATATGGAAAATTTCCCTACAGATCCATAAGTAAAAGTCTGACCACACAATAACAAATGTGGAAAAGATATGAAGAAGAGATTGTAGAAAAGGAAAAATAGCTTAAATAAAAATTCCGACTGAAACTGCCATGAGATACTGTGTTCACCTCTTCAACTGTCAAAGATCGAAATGCACGTGGGCAAAAAAGATCTGCTGATATACTGGCTTGGCATACATGCGGGAAGCAGGCACTCTCACACAATCCTAGTGAAAGGTAAATTAATACCACCCTCTATACTGAGCAATTGGGCAATAAAAATTAAAAATACAGATATTTTTAGCCTCTGGGATTCCATTTCTGGATATTGATCCAATTAAACTCCCATCAGTACAACTTAACATATAAGATGTTACGTATAGCAAATGACTTGCAATAATTTAACTGTAGCACGGAATAGGCGATTGGTCAAGACAGATAGATCAGAAAAGTATTCAGCCATTTCAAAAGAATGAAGCAGTATTTATAAACTGATACAAAAAAGTGGCAAAATTAAGTGGAAAAACTCAAGATGATAGACGATGTATTTAGTAAAGCTAAAATTTGATTTTAAAAGGGGAAAAATATATATTCTGTATTTACTCATATTTACATAGAATATTTTGGAAAGAATATTCAAGGATGCAATAGCAATGGCCATTTCCAGAGAGAGAAACATGAAGTCTGGGAGAAAGGGTCATGAAAAACTTTCACAGAATATTTGGTATTTTTCAAATTTTATACCATAGGTTTATTTATGTATTTTTTAAAAAAGAAAAGGATGGTATAGAGAGCCTCAGAGTGGAAAGAACATGAACTCTAAATTAGGAGCCAGACTACCTAAACCTATTCCAAACTCTGCCACTTCCTGACTGGGTGACTTTGGGCACTTAAATTCTATTTTTTTTTTTTTGTCTTTTTAGGGCTGCACCTGCGGTATATGGGGGTTACCAGGCTAGGGGTCTGATTGGAGCTTGTAGCCACCCACCTACGCCACAGCCACAGCAACTTGGGATCCGAGCCAGTCTGTGACCTACAACACAGCTCAAGGCAATGCTGGATCCTTAACACACTGAGTGAGGCCAGGGATCGAACCTGTGTCTTCACGGATACTAGTCGGGTTCATTAACCGCTGAGTCATGACAGGAACTCTCAAAGTACTCAAGTTCTCTGTGGCCTATTTTTCTCACCTTTAAAATGGGAATATGATCCTACCTTTCCTCTCAGGCTGTTGTGAGGATGACATTCATTAATACATGTAAGGCAACATCGAGTACTTAACACAGAAAAGGGCTTAATTAATGTTTTCTCCTCAAAATAATAGGGTGAAACACACAAACACAGACATACTAGGTATCCATAAAAAGCAGGCTGCCTAGACTTAGTACTGGGACAGCTTAGAAAAAGAGAGGACAGCCACGTTGGATTCAAGACCAGGACTGAGTGTCCAGGAGGATAACAGCCACAGAACCTCTAAGCGAAAGAATGCAGATATCTATCAGTTTAGTTTTTGCCAATTCAGTCCTACAGTTGCTGTTCCAAAGGGTCTGGACATACACACATCATCACCACCATGGCCACCATGACAAAATGTGAATATAATGTAGATTTAGGGAGAAAAATTATTAGCTGAGAAACAGAAAAACATACCAGGTCTTCTAGCTTTGCTTCTTTCAGAGTGCAAAAACCAGGGACAGCTGAACAGGGTCCAGCATGGACAAGGTTCCAGGGGAGAGACCCAGCTTTCAGAGGGCCAGAGAATGTAGTGCGAGAGTCCTGGTCCAGGAAGTAGCCTTAGAAAAAGAAGCTTTATGACCTTGACCTCTAGCATCAGCTAGTCTTCACTGAGCCAAGTCACAGCCACTGAACCAGGTTTTGGCTGAGCTCTGAGAAGCAAGGGCGTGGGCCTCCCAAGGCCATCCAGATTTATCTCCCTCTGATATTGTAATTTTATATCCTTTATGTGTCCTCCCAAAAGAATTACACTACTATCTGGGCATATTTTAATTGGTGAGTGGCCACAGTGAGGTCACATTGAGAAATTTCGTGAGAGTTTAGGTTTTATTTTGGTGTTTCTAGAGACGCCTGCAAAGGTGTAGAACACATCTCTTCTCATTATTTGAGATGATAAATTCAATAGGACCCATTACTTTGTATAATTACACGGTTCAGATCAGAAGAAATTCTCCACCTTCAGGCAATGACTTTAAAAAAGAAGAAAAGGGAAAAAAATAAATCCTCCATATATATGTACAAATACAAGTAAGATTCTTTGGATGACTACTATGGGAAAGATATTCTATAAAAGTATTTTCTCATCATATGTACTCTTACTGAAAACAGAGGTGGGGTGTAAATTCTATGTCGTGGTCTTGCCTTGAGTTGAGGCTTAGGCTGCCCTCCCCCAATTCTTCTTTATGCCTCTCCCTGCTGTTCTTCAAAAAGATCGGCTCCTGACACTTTCTTTCTTTATATTCCACCACTTTCAGCCCTTGACACATTTTTTCACACTGGAGTACAGTGGGTCTTTTTCTTTTTGTTTTTATTTTTTGTCTCAGCTCCTGGACCTCTATCTTAACAGGTTTTATTGTTTCTTTGATACATTAAAAAAAAAAAAATGCTTGCTTTGGTCTCATTTCTACTCTACTCTTTTTGGTTACATTCTTTTACTTTAAAAACAAATTTTTTGGAATATACTTGACTTATAAAGCTGTGTTAGTTTCAGGTGCACAGCAAAGTAAATGAGTTTTATATATATTTATATATAATATCTATTTCTTTTCATATCCTTTTCCCATATAGGTTATTACACAGTATTGAATAGATTACCCTGTGCTGTATGGTAGGTGCCTGTTACCTATCTATTTTATATATAGTAGTGAGTATATGTCAATCCCAACCCCCTAATTTATCCCTCCAGCCCCACATTTCCCCTTTGGTACTGGTTACTTTATCCTAAATCAAAGATGGTGATCACCTATTGCATCAAATAATCTCTTTAATTTATTAACATAGGCAGAGACAGACATCTGTGACTGAGGGGGAAACAGAAATGCTCAGAAGAATGAAAAGAGACATTCAGATGTTCTTAGCATAGAATAATAAGAAAATAAGTTTTCTTCTTTCTCTTTCTAGCCAACAATATGGTCTGCTCTACTCCCCTCCCTTAAAATATAATCTGGTTGGACTATTTAGCAAACATCTAAGCCAGCAAATGAAAAGTCTTCATTTTTAATCAATGGGGTGTTTTGGTTTTGTTTTGGGGGTTTTGGGGGGGTGTGATTCTGGAGATCTGTCAAGAGATCTCTAGGATTGTTATCGAAATTACTGTTCAAAGCCTTCTTAATCTGGAAAGAAGTGGTTATGAATAAGGATGTACAAGTCACTATCAATTTTCTTCAAGCTGGCCCATGTCTGTTTATCCTTTTGCTGTATGTGATGACACGCATTGCAGTCTATGTGAAAATGTCCCATCCACAGGAGGAAAAGCTTAATAATTTATTTGCAGTCCATCTTCCTCTAGACAAGTGCATGCCATCTATTTGCTGAGTTGTGTAACCAGCTCTCAGAGCAGGGCTATGGTCGGCTGCAAATGGTTCTTTCTGACATCTTTCCATTTCTCATGGTATTGATATTTAGCCTCTGAAAGCCTTTTCTGCATTATCAAAACAAAACAGAAGTGAGGAATCAATTGTGTGATGTTGGGAGGCAATGCCATGACCTTGATTATAACTGTCATTTTTGAAGGGGAAATTATAGATGTGAAATTCTTCAGGGTCAGACCCAACGCATAGCACATCTAACTCAGAAGGGCATTCTCTGGTCTGTGGGGAAATTCTCAGAGTCCTTCAGCCTAAACTGAGAGAGAACCCTGCAGGCATTCTTTGCACCCTGGTCAAAACCCTTTGCTCCTATGCTAGGATCATACTGAGAGATCCCTGTGTTGGATAAGGAAGAAGATGTATTCATAAAAGTGCCTAAATGAATCTGACCTTGAAGAAAAGTTAAGAAAATTATTGAACTAACATGTTTCCTTTTATCCTGAGTTATTTATTGATTTATTGCTAACCCTATTCCCGGGTTTACAACCATCTTGGAACTTATTAATGTGATACTCTAAAATGGAATGCAAGCCATTCAAATGAAAATGTACCCATTGGATATTAGTTTGGAAACCATCCAAATAATCTCACTTAAAGCCCCTTTAACTCTAGTCTCAGGGCACAGACTCCAAGGGCAACATTATAGAAAGGTCTCGATGTGCCTCTATGTTCTTTTGTAGCCAACTTCACTTTCCAATTGTCTTCCCAAATCACTGAACTCCAAAAGGCTAAGAGCATACGACAGACATCTGTCTGTGGGAACTCCAACTGAGCCTCTGGAAAATAAAACCAGGAGAAAAACCAAAAGAATTGCCTAAGCCTATGAAATTACTTCATGGAATGTTGGTTTTATTCAGAGTCATGGCTAGTGCTTATGTCCATGGCTGGAAGGAATTATTTGGCAGAATAAGACTGCATTCTCTCTCCCACCTATTTGCTGCAGAGATTTCACACATTGACTAAATGTAATCTCATGCCACACTTGAGAAGCGTGATGTTTGAAACTCCTGTCCAATGTCTGTGCAGAACACTAAGAAACTAAGGGGCCAGTGTTTTTCTGAGCTGAAACTGAGTCCTTGCACTTTTATACTCTCTTTGAGGAAGTTTCAGAATTACAATTTTGTACACAGACTCACCGTATGTCCATCACCTTGGGATGACATCTTAATGTCCTTTAGAGATAGACGTCCTTTAAGTGTGGCTGACATGTGGCTCTTAGGCAAGTTCCATCATAAGTGACTTTCTTTCATCAGTTCCCATTGTGGTGCAGAAGAAACAAATCGGACTAGTATCCATGATGCAGGTTGGATTCCCGACCTCACTCAGTGGGTTGGGGATCTGGCATTGCCTGGAGCTGTGGTGTAGGTCACAGATATGGCTGGGATCCCGTGTTGCTGTGACTGTGGTGTAGGCTGGCAGCTGTAGCCCCAATTTGACCCCTAGCCTGGGAAGTTCCATATGCCCACAGGTGCTGCCCTAAAAAGGAAAAAAAAAGTGATTTTCTTTCTGCTGTCTGGTACCATGCATTCATATTCTATGCAGCATTTTGGTTCATCTTGGTCATTATATTAAAAGGAAATTAATTAACACTAGTACACTGGAAGACCCATGGCCCATCTGTGGCAAGACACTACCTGTTTCTCTTCTTGTCTACACCTCTTGTATTCTTGGTGGGAGCCTTGCGAGCACTTTCAGAAAGAGCCTCCTGTATCTATTCATGAGGGAAAACTATTCTCACCCGGCTGAATTCTTTACAATGGGTGTTGTAAGAGCACAGGCAGGAGACATAGCGTGAAAGCACATATTGCTCACATAGTGCTGCTGTCAGCACAGACCTTAATGGGCTTAGCGAGTGATGCGAATGGTACAGCCAATGCTATCAATCAGATGAGGCGACAGAAGAGAAAGAGAATGGGAAGGTGGATGAGAAAGAGAATGGGGCGGATTCCGAATACCAGGATGATATAAATAAGCTGCTTCAGTTTGGAGAGTGAAACATTAAACTTACATAAGCACCCCTTCCCTCCAATTCTACATGGAAGTAGCAAGACGGTTCTGTTCAGGGTCAGAGATTTTAGCCTGTCTCCACCTCACAAGTCAGCCCACCTCTGACATGGATCCTAGAACTTTCTGACTAATGGCAAAAGGAGAGCATGAATTTCAGCTTCAGGTTTGGCTCTTCCTGCCCCCAGGTCCCTGCAGGATGGCAGGTAGATGATGCACATACAAGGGTCAATGTCACAGCTAAGGAATCCTGACCTGGGAAACCCAAATCTTTTCCCAAGCAAACCATCCCACACTTTGTCCTGGAGGGAGACACTACTCTTACTACCCTGGACTGCAAACAAACCTGTCCTCTGTTCCAAAGGGAGGCACTAGCTGTCTAGGAAAGAGAAATATGGTGAAATCTGCTTGTAAATAAGGCAAAGTCTTTGTACTGTTACCTTCGTCAGTGCCATCTTCTTCACAGTAATCTGACAACCATTCCTAGTCTTTGCAATGTCTTCCTTGTAGGCAGACACTAGGCAAAATTTTATAAAATAAAGCATACATCCTGCAAAGTTTTCATTGCTTCCTGATTTAACATCATATATTCGCTAATCACTTAGTTTCTTTTAGACTCATTGTATAACTTCTTATTCCCTAGACCGTATAGTTAGCTTCTCATGTCAAATAAATTTTCTTACTCTACATGCTCATCTACTTATAATCATGTTCACTAATATCTTACTTGGGTTATTGTAAAAAATACATTTCTTCTGAACCATGTGTTAGTTTCCTGATCACAGTAGAAGTCTTATTTTTAAAGTGTCCCCTGACACATTTATGTTGGCTTGTCTCAGAAGAAAGACAAAGGTTATTCTTTTCTTGAATTTTGCATTTGAATAATTGTACAGTTGAATCAATTCTACATTGAATGAAATTGAATCACTGGATGGTGGTGACATCTTGAGATATATACCTTGAGTACAAGGAGTTAGATAGATGAAGCCCCAAGTTTCTCACACCCTTATTTTGCAGCACATTGTTCTAGCAACAGGAGGGTTGTGAACGGGCTTGGCAATTAAACCCAGTAGCTGTATCAATAGGAAGTGTTTAGTAATGACTCCATGGTGAGTATTGCTCATGGAAACCAGATACGGGCAGTGGGGGTTAGAGGCTACTGGTCTACCTCACATAACTAAATGTATTATGCCAGGTGGAGAGAAAACAAATTACAACAAATAACTTCTCAGCATAAACTTTGAAAGTAACACTATCATGATCATCACTCACGAAAACTACTCAGAGAAGTTTCCTTCAAAACAAACCTCACTGAAAAACTAAATATAATTGATCTTTCTTTTTTTTGACTAAGAGAAAAAGCTTGATACCTCAGGGCCATTAGGTCTGGAATTTCCTTCATCATTATCACTGATTCGTTTTGGCTTCACATTTAGTGCTGAAAAAAATCTGGGGTTAATTACTAAATGATTCTCATTTACATCAAAGATGTTTCATTGCTCCTAGGGCTTTAGAATTTAAGCTAGTCATTTGAGAGGAAGAGGTAATAGGAATTAAAATTAATAAAATGTTTGCAAAGATCTTCTTTATGTAATTCATTCGTTTAAAAATGTGTTCTTTGAATCACATCAATATATTGAAATTGAGAAAGATGACATGAACAGAAAATATAACTACCAAATATTGTAGGAAATATTATAGGTCAAAGAGAAATCCTTTCTTCAAAGATTGTCCAGTACTTTTCAGTATCAAAAATTGCAATTAAGGCAATTAAATGTCTAATTTGAAAGATTGAACTGTTTTCAGATTTAGGGTTCTTGTTTGACATTATTCTCACATAAAACTAAATATTGAGTCCTCCCTCTTTTGCAGCAAATCCAGCAAATCATTTCACATATATATATATATAAAATTATATACACATATTGCTTTTATATAATATGTAACACTATTGTTTATATACATATACAAAACAGTAACTCATGTGCTTTCTTAGCATATGATAAAATAAATTTGGCTATTTTTGTCATTCTGAAAAAGTTTGGGAAATTTATCACATCAAAGCTCCACAAGCAGAGACTATGTTTATTTTGCTCACTTTTGTTTACTCAGTGGTTAGAATGTAACAGGAACAAATTTTGTTAAATGAACTATTGTAGTGACCATTTTGTGACAATGGAAATCTGTGAAGAAGCAATTTAAAGGCATCTCTTTCAAAGGAGTCTCTTCTTCCAGAACTATGAGTCTAATAACCAAATAGTTCCATATTTCGTTTCTACAAGTTATTTGTTTCCCCCCCATGTAACCACTATGATTTGAATAGCCTCTTTCTTTGTAGGGCATTTTAATGCAAACTGTTGAATGGATTATTATCTCACTTATAAATTGTCTCCTTTAGGAGTTTTCGGAAGATCATCTCATCCACACTGTTAAAAGTGCTGGTGTTGTCTCTCTTTCCCCCTGATAAATTATTCATGTTAGATTTAAAAAACCTGATATGTTGCATTGAGTCTTTAATTGAAATCCAATAATTTAATGATATAGAGATTGCAAGACAATATTTAGTTAATTATGACAATGCTTCATTATAATCCCAAGTGAAACTCGTTTTAAATGTAGACAAAATTAACTTGATCAAGTGCATGTACCATAGACTGACAAATTCCTAAGCAACTATAGTTTCAGTGTACTTGAATCTGATAACCACTGAGATATGGCAACAGATATAGTCATCCCAGATGTTTTATTAGATAGAATGGTGATTAAGGGTTCTAAACACTATCTGCCATGTGTGTTCTTACATTTCTGTGTTAATAAGGAGAAGTTCATGCTTTTCCCCATTGCACATATTTTTCACTGTGTAGGCAGCTTGATGCCAAGCCTAATAATGTGTATGGATAACATGGGCCATGTATTTCAACCTGCCTCTAAACTGCTTTCATAAAATTGAAAAAAAAAGTAGAAAAACAGATTTCCTTCATAATTTGAATCACTAGGCAAAACAGAAGATACTATGGATATTGTTTATGTTTATTTCAGGTATTCATACAAATTTATAATATTATATATGTTCAAATATGTTTTAACTTTGAAAGTAGAGTTCTTTCTGGAGGTGTAAAATTTTAAAATATAGCAGATAGGTGTTCTCACATATCTGGAAATTACCTATTAACTAAAATATTTATTCTCAAACAATAAGACACTATTTTCCAATGTCATTAAATCATGTTTGAAAGAAAATATATAGAGAGATTGTCTATCATTGCAAATATTTGTTCAAAAATACTAGAAGAAAAATGAGACTAAATTTTTCTACATTATGATCACAATTATGTAAAAATGTCTAGAGAAAAATGACTGGAAGGAAGTACCTCAAAATACAAATGGCAATTGTTTTGATTAGAAAAATAGAAGTATTGTTTCTCTTTTATAGTATTATTTGCAGTTTTATTTTATAAATATATATCATGCATTTTATTTAAAAATGCAGTTTAAATTTTGCCTTTTTTTTTTCCACTTTAAATTTCTTCTCAAGGTAATTTTGTCCTCTGTTTTGATCCCTTTGCTCTTGGAAACTATGCTCTTTTCTGTATTATTCTTTTCTCATATGCTCCTTAGAATTGTTTCTGGCTCCCCACTCTTGTCATTGTCCTTCTGCCTTCACTGCTTGTTCTTTAATCCCATCCGTTCTTGTCATATCCTGGTTCTTTGTTTGCACCTCTAACTCAGTGAGGGCTCAGCCAGTTCACACCCATAATCAACTTGCTATCTCTTTCTTCTGACCCTTCAGCCTTTCCTCTGTCTAAAGATAGAATGTTAAATTAATAGCAAACAAATAGCTTGTTAACGATGTGATTTATCATCTTCTAATCTGCACTCTCAAAGGTCTTTTTCAACAATAGAAATTCTGTTGAGTCTGCAATGCCTGTGGAATTATCTTTTTTCCGTATACCCTGGAGGGTACTGGCCAGCAGGCTCTGTCTTCATAGTGTTTGGAAATGAATATACATTCTTTTCCTCCTTTCTTCTACTTTCTATTTTGCTTCCTTTTCCTCTGTCTCCCTCTTGCATACTGCTGTCAGCCTCATTATCTGCCTTTGCATTTCCCCCCGCAAATTTGAAAATTGTCCTAAGTGGCTGAGCACATAGCCAAGGGAACCCCTTGATGGAGAAGCCAAGGAATGAACGCTGTGCTGAGAATGTGGTTTTTAAAGGCCACAGGCCTGGGCCTAATTCCCAACCATGTGACTTTCGTCAATGACCAAACCTCACTCAACCTTGAGCCTCGATTATTTTCAAGTAGGGACAATTTTGATCTCACCGACTACTGTGGGCATCGAGTGAGAGATCATGAGTCAACGTGCACTGTAAACTGTAAAGGACTGTCCGCACTTGCCCTCTGCCATCTGGCCCATGCCTGCCTCTTTTTCTGTCTTCAACACTTTCCACTCTCTTCACTGCTAAACCCTATGTTCCAGCTGCACTTAGAGTGCAACTCCCTGAAAATGCCATGTTCTTTTTGGTCTTGGGCTTGCCTGGAATGTAAGCAATCCTCTCTCAGTCTGGCATATTTTCCTCATCTTTCAAATTTCAGTGGAAATGCTGACAACTCTAAAATCCTTCCCCTATTGATAGCTTCTGCTGTGGCTCAGCGGGTTATGAACAGACGAGTGTATCCATGAGGATGCAGGTTTGATCCCTGGCTTTGCTCAGTGGGTTAAGGATCTGGTATTGCTGTGAGCTGTGGTGTAGGCTGGCAGCCCTAGCTCTGAATTTGACCCCTAGCCTACGAACTTCCATATGCTGCAGATGTGGCCTTAAAAAACAAAACAAACAAACAAATCCTTCCCCTACTACTCCCCCATCTCACCTCACTCACAGCTGGGTTAGGAGTCTTCCTCGGTGCTACCTCCTGCCTATGTATTTTCTCTGTAATTTTTCCACATGATTCTTTACGTGTTTCATCAGTTTACTAAGCTTGGACTTCGTTGAAGACAGAGACTTTGTCTCTTATCTGGACATCCCAGTGTCTAAGTTATGTCTCTGATTTGCTACAGACATTCTATAAACATAAGATGAATGATAAAATAAATGACTGACAAAGAAGTTATTTGTAGAAAAAGACTATTTCACCTTATTATTCCATTGAATTGAAATACAGAAAAATAGGTAGATAGATAAACAGATAATAGATAGATCGATTGATCGATCGATCGATCCTCCTCATGGGTCTTACACATTTGCAATCAAGTGGCTGACTCCATAGTCAACGCAAAGAATATTTTACTCTTCATAGGTCTTTTCTCTCTTAAAGCTGTACCTCACCAGTGATGTGTGAAAAAAGACTATGGATTTCAGGGATATCATTGAGTTTGGTGATAGAGGAGGGGGAGGAAAAAAATCAGCTAAATGTTAAACAATTAATATGAAATGTGCGTTATCTCAAAATAGAGTAATTTGACTAGAAAACAGTAAACCTGCAGAAAGGAAGCCTAAATAATTACTGTTCACTTCCAGACGGTTCCTTGAATTGGATTCACATTGAGCTAAGGCTATCAGAATGAGAGGCAGCTGTATAATCCTAGTGCTGTGCAGCATACAGAATCAGATTGAGTGCTTGAGCGTCTGCACCCTAGGAAATTGATTTGACGACTATGTCAATTACTTCTGGCACCAAGCTTTCTGTGGGTGGCATTACAACTGCTCTTTTGGTCAGCTGTGCCTGCTTCCCCATCCACGCCTATTGTTTTAGATTTATTTACTGCACCGGCAATCATAAATCATGGACTTTTTTCTATACCATCTGGAAACTCTGGTGTCATTGTTTGGGTCACTTTTGATTACTCGCTCTTATTCTCAGCTACGGCCGAGGCTGATGTATCTTGAATTATGAAAGACTTCCGCCACAAGCTGACCTATTTGTGAGCAACCTTTCAGCATCTACATATGTTTATTTTATCCAACACATAGCTGGGTAAAATAAAAATTGTATTCTCTAACCCTCTAGGGATTTATTCCTTTGCGTGTATTCCTGAATTTTTAAAGCTCACCATTTGCCTAACAATTTGCTTACCAACCCTCTGTACCTTTCCATTATTCTCACAAGGTCAAATTTAACAGAATGATCATCAGTTTTTCCTTGGTGCTGGGAATGTAATTTTTCCAGTGGTCTCACCCAATTTCAATTCCTACCAGAATATTCTATTTTGAGCCTAAAATTAGAGTCAAGGTTGTTACTTTGATTTATTTTGGTTTTGTTTCTTTCAAAAAGTACCTAAACAATGAGGCCAACACACTTTTTGTCTCTCTTCTTAAGGGTGTTCTCTATTCTAAAAACTGGGCTTAATTATTCTACTACTTTCCCAACAAGCACCCCTAAAAAAACCTTAGCAGTGTTCTTTTTCCAACCAAATAACTCTGGTGCCTACCTGTATCGACAATGTCAGCAGATTACTTTCATTTTACACAGATGGTTTACTGGCCGTCCAGATCATATCTGAAACTGTGCTATCAAGCAGTTTTTATCTGGAGAAGCAATTTAAATATCGGAATTTTGTTGAATTTCCCAGGCCACAGCTGCTTGCATCTGACATCTGCTTCAATTTTTGGAGCAGCCAATTTTTTTTTTTTTTTTTTTGGCAATCACAAGGTTGAATTTTGCAGGACTGTGCTCATAAGGACTTAGTCCTCATCAAGGATCCTTCCCTAAGTAGTGTCATAATCCACTGTCTGTATATGGTAGAAACTTGACTCTTTTCTACGGCTCCTTTTGAACACCAAATGCCACCTTAACTATGATCAAGCAAGTCTCCACTTTCCTACAGCTTTTACCCATACAAGAAACTTCATTAACTATCACTTATTGGAATCAGAATCGAATTGAAGGGAGATAAATGAAGTATTGTTGTTAGAATTTTCTTAAATAAATCATACATGAGTCTTCAGGACATATAGAAATACTCCATGATTTTCCCATTGCTCAAGCATCCTAGAGAAGCTGCAGATATAAGGGTGTTTTGTTTTCTCCAGCACAAAGCCCCAATGAATGGAGTCTAATTAACTTTACATCTTGCTATATGGAAACTACTATTTCACATCTTTGACAGTGGTGCCTGCTTGCATAATGCCATGTCAAATCATATCTGATCATTTTCTGTTATGTGAGATGTGCAATGCTCCAATAAGACATGATATCAAGGCAACACAGAAGGTATTTGAAAAGTTTCCCTGTTTGTTGCTTCACCATCACCCTTTCAAAATGCAGTGTGACATAACCAATGTGTCAAGCAGTAACTCTGAGGTTTGAAGTGGTATGATGTTTCAGCAATTGCTTGTTTCTAAATGATTTTTTAATCTACCTATAAGGCCCAAAGATGCACAGAACGTTAGCTGTTAGCATATTGTCATATTTCCAGATCATCTAAGTAACAGATCTAGCAAGAAAGCAAAGAATATTACAAGAGCACCTGTGATTTGCTATCGAAAGAAGTTATAAGAAGCACACCATTTTCTTTTTGTTGTTAAAAGGGTGACTATTAGTGTGTTGTGCTTTTGCTTTTAAAGAAAAATATAATAAAGGATGCTGTTGGCAAGGTGTGATATTACTTTAGATGTGTGCCTGCTATGTTCCCTTCTTCCCTTTACCTTCCTGCCTATTTACACAGCTAAGGAGAAGGGTGATGAAAAGTTTAACTGGCTGGTGTTGTTTTTGGTCCAGAAAGAGGGGATTCCTTGGACTTTTCCTATGCACATTTGCAACGCTTTTCATTGGGCTTATCAGAGCTAGATAATCAGACTATTTGCATCTAAGATTTCCATATACAAAATGTCCTTAAAATATATCAAGGTGAAAAGGAAAAAAATGCAATACAAGGCTGGTATTAGGGAGATTCCTGTGATAAGATTTTATTTTAGATTTTCACCATCAGAAAAAAGTGTGGAAAGCCAAGGAGATGGGATAGTAGTGCAGGATTCTGAAGATTAAAACAGGATATTCAATACTGCAGAAATGGACACAACACTGTAAACCAACTGTACTCTAATAAAAATAAATTTAAAAAATAGAGTGGAGTTCCCATCATGGCACAGTGGTTAACGAACCCGACTGGGAACCATGAGGTTGCGGGTTCAACCCCTGGTCTTGCTCAGTGGGTTAAGGATCCAGTGTTGCTGTGAGCTGTGGTGTAGGTCACAGACATGGCTCAGATCCCACTTTGCCGTGGCTGTGGTGTAGGCCGGTGGCTATAGCTCCGATTGGACCCCTAGCCTGGGAACCTCCATATGTTGTAGGAGCGGCCCTAAAAAGATAAAAAGACCAAAAAAAAAAAAAATTAAAAGAAAAAATAGAGCTATTCAAGTCAGAGCATGTGCAGTAATTTCTCTAGTCTATTAGTAATAATAGTTGCTGTTGCACAGAACCCAGTACCAAGCAAAAGAAAAACTATTTCCTGAAACTGAGAATACTCTGAAAGCAACACTTTTCTTTTTGTTTGTCTTGTTTTATTTCAGGTTTAACAAAAGAAAGGTGGTTTATTTTGGATTCCTGGTGAAACTGAAAGACCACTAGTGAATGGAAAAGTGAAGTCAGTGAGTCAGAGAGGCATCAAAGAAACAGGCATTATCATACTGTTTAACCTTTGATTAAGATTGCTATTGTATGGCAATGCATAAAACAGTGGATATTGGGCTCATTACATCAATACTATCTTGGCACTTTCTGAGGTCACACCAGTCATCTTTTATTCATGTTGTCACTGCGAATGGAAGTTATGCTAATAGCTTTGGGTCAGGCGCTTAGGCATAAGGAGAAGGCATAAGGAGAGGCTGAACATAAATCGCAGGCAGCAGGTTCATCAACAGTCAGGACTGTGGCAATGAAGCTGCACCGCACAAGGGCAGAAGGGCACACTTTGAAATCATTGTCCTCTGTCCCTCAGATGACCAAATGGCAGCAAATCCCATGTGACCTATTCATTCATTGTCACATTCATTCATTCATTCATTCATGACCACTAACAAAACAAAAATGGCAAAGTGGAAATAAGAGTTCTCATGTCAACCCTTTCCAAAATAAAGTATGTTGTTAGAGTTTTACAAGTAAGCTTTGTGTCAGGTTTGTTTTCAGAGATATAAAAACCACAAGATATCATGTAGCTTTCAAAAAATATTTAAACATTTACTTATCTTAAAATTCACCATTATTTTGTTCTCTTTCCAGTTCTTCCTTTCAGTTCAGCAATTTCGAATATCTCAACTAAAAAAAAAGCCTGACTTATTTTGTCTATGGCCCATTTTTCATTATTTTTGTCGTGATAAATGGCTAAGATATCATTTAAAAGGAGACATTTCAAAAGGTTTTGCCAGGGTATTATTTTCTTTTAGCGTATTATGCTATGCTTAAAAGAATATATTGACTATGAGCAATTAACATTTTTAAAAATTTATTGATTTATTTTTAATAAATCTTTACTTTTAAAAAATGAATAATTCTCTTCAAAAAAAGGTTAATTTTTCAAATTTATACAAACCCTAATTTTATATGTTTCACTAAATACAGACAGCAACACCATGTGTGCTTGTTACATGTGACTATATTTAACTGAGAGGGTAAAACCTATGTCCTTTTCATTGAAAGGTTATTATACATTCAGAAATAAACAAATCTTTATTTCTAATTTGAAAAATAACAACGTAATCATTTAATTTTAAAGGATGCTTAGAGTAACTGATCCCTTAAATATGTTGCAGACCATTATATATCAATAATATGTGCCATGAATTAATGTTAGAGTTGACAATAAGCTCAGGGTACCTATTGCTCTTATCATTTATAGTGAATGTAAATAAAATGTCAATAGGTATAGGATGTATATGGAGGCAAATGCTAACAATGACAAAGCCAACCTCATCAACAACAGTGCTGAAACCAATGTGCTTAATTAAAAAAGTGAAGTCAATTAAAATCAAAATAACAGTGCAGCATGTACAAATGTTGGAATAATCATTAGGCCTTGCTGAATAATGGAAGAGTATAGAATTTTTTTAATGGAACAGCAGGGGTGATACATTTCACAAAGCAACAATCTACAACAATATGACAATTGAATTACTTCAGCCCCATTAGGCAGGTGTGGAGGAATAATTAACACGAATTTTTCCAATGAAAAGGAAAAAAATAAAACTTTTCTTCCCCACTAATACCACTGAAGTTTACACCCTTGCCCACCCTACATTTAGAATTTTTAGCAGGATAACCTAGGACAATAAAAATCTATGACTTTAAAAAATGAGAGTTTAATAAGAGTCAAAGGAGATTTCTGGTTTTTCCTCATATAAATTGAGCAATATGGGAAAAGACATATATGAAGCCCTGGTGGTATAATGCTAACTTTTCAAATGCACTTTGCTCGTATGCATTGCTTTTGATTTTTAGGGCTTAAAAAACAAAATAATAAAGGATTTGCACTAGTTACTGATGGTCTAATCTAATTCAGAGATAAAAGGCACCTCATAAAGCCTTAGGCAATATTTGTTATCTTATTTCCAGCTCAAATTCAAAACAAATTGTGACCTCCAGTGTAGAGTAAAGAGAGTCCGCTCAGTAAAATGCCAAAAGGAATGAAAGCGGCTTCACATTTCTTCATGAAGGGCAAAGAGTTTAAGATCTCTTTGCTACTTTCCCTGACAAAAATCTCATCCTGTTTTAAAACAGTTGTGATAAAAATCTTACTCTTTCATTTACTTCCAATGGGAACCATTTAATTTATACTGAGATAAATGGCTGTGCACTTAAAGGACCGAAACTTTTGATTTCTTTCCTTACCATCAAGAAATTAAAAAATGAAAACCCCTCATCCTCAGATGACCTCTTCAATTTAGATAGATCTGAGTCAACTGATATGAGGGGAGGCTCTCAGAGCAGAGGTGGCTTCGTTTAGAAAAGATAATTGTTTGCCCTCTTAGGAGGTCTTTTATCTTTAGACTTGAAGTACTTTACTGGCAAAGTCTCATCAATCCCTATTTAGCTTCTAAGGAAGGTCTACCTCCCTCATTTTGAAGAAAGAGGCACCAAATTTCTGCAGACTCAATAGGGTACAAAAGTTCTCCTGAAGGTCATCTGTAGAATCAGTGGAAGGAACAGAACATGTCGCTTATGTCAAGGAGAGGGTGGACGTGGCTGGCAAGGTGAAGGGAAAATCATTGCTCTATGGTAGCATCACTTTGCAACTCCACAACGATCACTCTGTATTTTATCTCATTGGCCACTGTGACAAGTAGAATCGTTGAAATAGAAAAAAGAAAACAAAAATTTTTAAATTTTAGTTTGGCCCATTTTTACCAGAAGAAACAACGAATCTCACAGGAAATCTTCTATTCCCAGTTATTATCAATTCTCAATTATCCAAAATCTAAAGCTTAAATTGGTATAACACCAAGGGATTTTATACATAAGAAACTTTAGCCTTAATGTGAGAAATGTAATCAAGTATTTTCCCATGTGATCTGGAACTGAAAGTACAGAGTATGGAATTTCTAGTTAGGCTTTTGGTCAAAATATTTCTTCATCTCCTAGCATACAACTCAGCACAATGTCAGAATAAAAGTTTTTAGACAACTTGAAATGAGAGGCAACCATCTCAGTTTATGAGAGAGCCATTGAATAGTGAAATAGAATATGCTAAGAAAAAGATCATTGATAATAACACAACAGGAATGCAGTGGGTTTAACATATAGGCAATACCACATTTTAAGATACTAAGTATTAACCTCCAGAATGAACTCTTTTTTTAAAATAGAAGTCTAAAAGCACATAAAAACAAAGATGGGAGTTTATAAGGGTAAAAATAAATAGAGGCATTTAGAGTAACTTGGTTCTAAGTAGAGCTATGTCTCCTGGTGGCTTGTGATTTGATCTTGTGGGGTGAAAAGAGATACATGGAATCCATATACATAAGATCAGAAAACTGAATTTGTGAGGACTACGTGGGAGAACAGGTTAATAATAAATAGCTGCATGGTAGACTTTGTTGTCGACATGTTGATGGACTGAAGGACTGGAATTCTAATACATGTGTATGTCCTAAAGAAATGTGGCCATTTCTGTCTTACACATTCTTGATGGCTTTCAAGAAGGTAATGCATATAAATAAGAAGGATACCACGACCAACTAACCTCTCTATAGCTTAGAGAGTTGAGCTTAAATCAGAAGCTAGTAGACACCTTCCCAAAGGTTCAAGTATTGCCCACTGCTTTTGGCAACCTCAAATTTCTATTAAAATTTCACTGCTCAGTGTAAAGGTTCAAATACTCTACTTATTGCCAAAAATTAGTTTGCATTTGCTCAAATAAAAGTCTTTGAAATACGAAAATCTCTGATTAACACAGTGATTTTTTTTCATATTCTCTCAAATCTTAACATGTTCAGTCTGTGTGAGCAGAAAAGTATTGTTCACTTGATGAAGAGGAAAGTTTGAAAGAAAAAGGACTCAGAACATATTAGGGACACTTAGAAAAAGAAAATCAAGTCAAAAGGATATTTATGTGTTGAAACTGGATACTTTTAATTTCTTCCCTTGGGGGAAGAAAAGTATGTCAGTAGCAGATCCCATATGTAATTTCAGCAGCAGCTCTGCTGGACAGTTCAATGCAAACCTGAGACATGAACTAACTATAGGATCCTATAACAAGCAAACCTTGTGTTTTCAATTTTTGTCTCAGCATCTTTTCCAAATTAAGGCATTTAATCTTCATAACAGATCTGTGGAGAAGGAACTAATATTATCCTCATTTTATAGGTAGGAAATGAAAGGCTAAGTAACCTACCAAAGGTTTATAGAACAAGTATGTAATGAAGCTGGATGTTCTACCCAGCAAATGATAGAGCTGGGATTCCAAACTATCTCTAGAGAAAGAGACAATAGAACAATGTCTCACAATAGAACCTCTACTCTTAACTCAGTGTATACAATTCTTCCTATAGATAGACAAACCCTCTCATTTTTCCAGAAGACATTTGTTTAAACGAAACATTCAGATTTTGGCATAATGACGTCCCACAATAACTTCTCTCCAGAGTGCCGAAAGACTGTATCTTGTAGAAGCTCCCAGGCCAGGGATTGAACCCGTGCCACAGCAGTGACAACACTGGATATTTAACCATTGCACCACTAGGGAATTCCCATGCAATACTACCAACTATTTATTTATTTTTGTTTTTTATTTATTTTATTTTGCACCTGCGGTAAATGGATGTTCCCAGGCTAGGGGTCAAATCAGACCTGAAGGTTGGCCTATGCCACAGCCAGAGCAATGCCAGATCCTAGCCATGTCTGCAACCTACACCACAGCTCATGGCAACACTGGATCCTTAACCCACTGAGTGTGGCCAGGGATCAAACCCACATCCTCATGGATACTAGCCGGGTTTGTTTCTGCTGAGCCATGATGAGAACTCCTGTACAATACTTCTTGATGTTGAATTAGTATTGAAAATTACTCACCTTAGAAAAATTACTCACCTTAGAAAATCCTAAGGTTTAAAATAAAAATTTCCACTGTGAAAAGTTCAGTGATTGATTGACAATGATACATAGAAGTTGATTTTATGCATATATATGTGTGTGTGTGTGTATATATATATATATACACACATACACATATATATATTCTGGATATGTATATATATACACAAATATATATATTTATGCATATATATGTGTGTGTATATATATATACACATATATATATATTCTGGAGGAATAGTAAGGTGACTTGGCCAAGGGATTGACTGAGGGAGAATCTGGAAAAGAGCTTGTCTTAGTAATAATACATAATAGAAAGGATGCAACTATTGCTCGATAAAATTAATAATGCCCCGATTGTCAGAATAGACATTAGTTTTGCTATTTAGATTTGTCTTCTAGCCTAGAATGTAAAACTTTGTATTCAAGTCCTAAAAAGAGAGATTATGAAGAAAAAAAAAACTGAAAGGAATGACACACACACTTTTAAGCAGAGGGATTCAGAGAAGAACTGCTCTGTGACCAAGGTTCTAGAGCAAAATGCAAGGCTGGAAAAGGCAGTGATTTCCTCTCTGAGGGGCAGAGTGAGGCATAGGATGCTGAGGGCTCTTGAGCTTGACCTATGACTGACAGGTGTGTGAACAGTTTTGACATACCTGGCATCTGGATTCTTGATGGAAAACACTAGTAGCAGAGGCAGTGGTGGAGAGCTTTCCCAGAGATCCTCAAGCATATTTGCTTCAATAAGGTCAATCCATTAATAGAGAGCTTAGATTAGAAGAGGATTAGAGGAAGAGGGAAAACACAGATGTGAAACGTTAGGCTCCTGACCTGGAATCAGTTCTTTACATAGTTTCTACCAGTCTACAAATGTGAAAAATTCACCATGACGCGAAAAGACACATGCACCCCAATGTTCACAGTAGCACTATATAATAGCCAAAGACATGGAAAAAACCTATGTGTCCATCGACAGAGGAGTGGATAAAGAAGATGTGGTATATATACACAATGGAATAGTACTCAGCCATAAAAAGGAAAGAAATAATGGCATTTGCAGCAGCATGGATGGACCTAGAAATTATCATGCTAAGTGAGGTTGGACAGTGAGACACCAATGTCATATGCTATCACTTATATGTGGAACCTAAAAACAGGATACAGTGAACTTTGCAGAACAGGTACTGTCTCATAGACTTTGAAAAACTTATGGATTCCAAAGGAGACAGGTTGGGGGCGGGGGGCTAGGGGTTTGGCATGGAAATGCTATAAAATTGGGTTGTAATGATTGTTGCACAACTATAAAGGTAATAAAATTCATTAAATTAAAAAATGTGAAAAATGAAGAGTTTTTCATAGTCAATACATTTTGAGGTTTCCTTCAGTTTGAGTTTGTCTTTCCTAAATTTTCTTTTCATTAAAATGCTTTAAATTCATAAAATGTTAGTGATTACAGCTGGAAGGTTATTTAACTTTTTGATATACTTATGTGAGAAATTTTGTAAAGTTGTCGACCATAAAATAAAGATACCAAATATGATTCCAGTATTTTAATAAATACCACATTTTGATAGTTTAATAAACACTTAATTTTAATAAATAAATATTACAGTTGCTTTTCTTAACATTTACTGAATTTTTTCAAAAAATTCACATACATAGTCTGCTGTTTATTTATTTATTTTTTGTCTTTTTAGGGCCGCACTCACAGCATATGGAGGTTTCCAGGCTAGGGGTCGAATTGGAGCTGCAGCTGTCGGCCTACACCACAGCCACAGCCACAGCCACACCTCATCTGAGACACATCTATGACTTACAGCACAGCTCACAGCAATGCCGGATCCTTAACCCACTGAGTGAGACCAGGGATCAAACATACATCCTCACGGATACTAGTCAGGTTCGTAACCTGCTGAGCCACAACGGAAACTCCCTCTGCTGTTTATTTTTAAGATTCATTTCTACACAGTCAGAATACTTACTGGAATATTTCAGAGTGCAATAAATTACTTATAAATGTAATTTAATACATTTTCTTTAAAATATGAAGACAAATATTTGTAATTTTCCTAATATAAATTATATAAATTAATATAGTTTTACCTAGGCAAAATATGAGCATGTGCCTTGTTTGGTAAATACATATTTTCAAAGATAAAAGGTGAAAATAGGCATCAAGAATGGAAATAGCCACAAAGTACAGTGTTCTATTTTTTTAGGATTTTTTTTTTTTCTTTCTGAAGATGAACATTCTCAAGTAAAAGAAAGAAATTCCTAACTTTGGAAATACTATCATGTACTGAGACATTAGATATATTTTTAAAATATAATTTTAAAAGCATGTTCCCCAAGAGAGATTCTTTGGAAATGTATTTAGATAGTACAATTATTTTGCCTCTTTATCAAGCCAATTGTTAACAATCTATTTAGATTTCAAATCTTTGCTATTTAAAAAAATATATATATAATCTTTTAAACATTCTGTTTTCAGAATATATTTCCCTGTTAATTCATGAATTGTCTTCTCTAAAGCTTTTACATTAGCAGGAAATTAAACATGCTTATTATTTTTTTTTATTGTTGCCTACCAGTTAACTATAAGTAGATAGTATTGCATATATAAGGAATGAGATATTTAGATGTGTTTATTGATTTTAGCTCCTTTCTCCCATGGCTGTCATCAAAATTTCTTTATTATAACAAAGCAGCCTAAAAATAATAAGAGACATAGGTACACAGAGACTTAAAATTCATTTTTAATCTTCTATTTTTGGCTTTCCTTCCACTTTTGCAGGATGTGGAAAGAAAAGCAGTCTTTGTAGTGACAAAGCTGACCAATGTACCCTTGGGGGAAAGACTCATTTTCTTCAAGACTGAAAAAGGGAGATTTTGACACTTTAACTATAGGTGTAAAATTTATAATTAACCTCTGGAAATGAGCTTTACTCTCTGCTCAGTGATACTGAGTCGCATTGCACAATATTGACTATGGCATAGCCACATATACCAACACATCTATCCTTTTTAACATTTGATATTTAAATCAAAAGGGACTTAAGTACTATGTAAGGGCTAATTACTTAGAGCTGCAAATGTGTAAGTCAATAATGACAGAGAGTCGTTTTCACCTTTAGCTTAAATCTACAAATCCTTTTTGCTAATTCAGACATTTTAAAAGTCCCTTTGTGCAATTCTTCAAAAATGTATTTCACATTTACAAAGTTCAGGAAACAAAAACATGATTTCAAGATATAGTCGAAAGATTATTTCCATTCAGATCAGATTTATCTCAGTTCAAAGTGATAGCTGGAATTCTCATGCACACTAAAAAAAAAAAAAAAAAAAAAAACCACCCACAAAAACCAATACATATATCATTTGAATGCTTGAGAAAAATCTCCTTACAATATTGCAACCCTGAACTACCAGGTTCAATGTATTTCAGTTGGAAATTCAAAAGTTGTAGAATAACATACATGTAAAAAAATAAATAAATAAATTGAAAATAAACACAAAAGTTCCAAGCAAAATGAATCCACTAAAGCATTAAAAAGCTAATGTATCATAATCAAAAGGAAATTCAAGGATTGTCCATGCTTCCTTTTTTGAGTTTAGCCTATTTATATCTCTAGCTCATTTTTTCCTTCAATGCTGTCTCTTTCTAACAACTCGATATGTATTCTTGGAGTATTAGTGTTTAGATAAATCAGATAAATATTTATATATTATATAGTAACAGGTCATTCACAAAAGAAAAATCAGTTTGTCTAATAAGTACAAAAGAATCATAACCCTTTCTAGTAATAAAAACATGAAAATAACACAATGATGAGAAACCACTTTTTACTCACTAGGTTAGGAAAAATTAAAAAGGATGATATCAATTGCTCATGAGGATGCGCGGGAGCAGTTTTACCATGCACTGCTGATCAGAATGTGAATTAGTACACTTCTCCCAAGAATTTAGACAATTGTTATTAAAATGTAAAATACACATGTCCAATCCAATGGAAAATTTTAAACAATTATTCAGCATTTCACGAAAGGGAAACACTGAATATTAAATAAACTTGTGAAATAGTGCTAGGAATATAAATAGGGAAAATCACTTTAGAGGACAATTTGACAATATCTCGTAAAGTTGAGTATGTACATATAATTCCACTTTATGTATATACTAGAGAAATTTGAACAAAATCACAAAGGTGTGTGTGCTGGTTAATTTTATGCATCAACTTGAGTGGGTCACAGGGTGCCCAGATATTTGGTCAAACATTACTCTGGGTGTGTCTGTGAGAATGCTTTTGGATGAAATTAACATTTAAAGTTTTAGACTGAATGAAACAGATTGCCCTTCCTTATGTGGGTGCCCCACCTTCAAACAATTGAGGACCCAAATAAAACAAAAAGGCTTATCCTTCCATGAGCGAAAGGGAATTTTTCTGCCTAAATGCAGTGCTGGGACATGGTCTCTTCTTGCCTATAGGCTCAAACTGAAACATTAGCTCTTCTGGAGTCTTGAGGCTGCTGACTTTCAGACTGGGAAATACACCATAAACTCCCCTGGTTTTCAGGCTATGGGATTCAGAGTGGAACTAAAACTCCCTTGGCTTTCTGGTCTTCAGTTTGCTGATTGCAGATCTTGGAATATCTTAGTCTCCATAATTGCATGAGCCAAGTGCTTCTAATAAATCTCTCTCTTTCTTTCTCTCTCTCTCTCTCACACACACACATGCATATACACACCCTTTCAATTCTTAACTTGCTTCAATCAAGATGTCCCCAACACATGAAATAATAAAGTAACAAGACAGAAAATGTAGACAAAGCATATAGCATGAGCAGGTGTCCATCATGAGATAGTTATTACTGTAATCTCACTACATCAGTCCTTTGCTTATGCTGGTTATTATCATTAATAATGATTACTTTTAGTGTCATTGAACTTAAATAGGATAGGACAATGGATGCTTGGAAGAGAATTTGGTAAATACTTCATCGCTGTTATTCCAGGGTTTAAGAATGGCCTGAAAAAGTCCACATACTTGCAAAGAGGCTAAATTAACTGAGTGGATTGGGGAATGCAAATGAGCATAAAAAATGGATTATAGGCTATCTAAGGTGGAGAAGACATTCAACCGTTTCTGCATAATGTTAAAAACTATATTCGGATGCTCACAGTCAAATTTTAGTGATAAAAAGGTAGTCAAAACAGATGTTAGATTAAATTGACTGGTAAATTTAAAGAAACTGATTAATTCATCCAAATCACTTGAATGAGAAGGCAGCCACAAGTACATGTGTGGAAAAATCTTATGATATTCTCTTTTTTCCCTTACTAACATCAATTCTCGGCATTTCAAACTTTTAAATTTCTTTTTTTCAGAAGCAACCACCCAACCCCAAATCTTATGACAACCATAGGATGCCTTCTTACATCATGGGAAGGAAAACTAATAATCAACTCCAGCTGTAATATATTTATTATAACAACATTGACTGATGAGAGAAAGTTTATAAAAATATTAATAGTGTCTGGAGAATAAGTAAATTGCTCCCTGGTATTATTGTACACATGATAATCCCCATAGCTTTATTATTTTTAACATAATGGCCCAATATCGTCTTTGAAATTGAAGGTCTTATCTTTTAATATTGGTGATTATTTCCCTGGAAAACATCCTAAAATCATTACCGTAGTCATGTTATTTCCTTCTGCAGCTAGTTGTCATTCGGGAAGGTAAACATTGGGGAAAATCAAGTGATTTTTGAATATATGTTGTTCACCAGAGTCTATAGACAGCTGCTTACGCTATGCTCAATATTTTAACTTATGAGGCTACCTGCCTGGGTAGTAGAAAAATCATAATAGGGCTTCCACCTGTGGCTATAACCAAGTTACTGAAAGCAGACCTGACGTCACACTGTGGACTATTAACCAAGTGGACAAAAGAAACAAATTTAGTTTAGTTTTCGGGACGTGATCTCAGAGAAAAGAGAATCACAAGTTAATTCTAAGCTTTAGCCTCTAGGCACCAAAAAGACCATTGCACAGAGAGGGCAAACTCAAGCAGAGTCAAATGGAAGAGACAGACTGAAGTTCAAGGAGCCGGAAATGGCTAGACATTGTGGAGCAGAGGACCAAGAGAATAGGGAGATGCAGAAAAACAACTTCAGACACCCGCACAGGGGGCTTCTTGCATCTTCAGCTTCACACCAAGCTGCTTGTTCATAGGGTGAGACTTGATGCCAAGAAAGAAACCACTCCGGGAAAAAGAAATTGGAAAATGAAAACTATAACACCTACAAGTGAAACAAAAAGATAAAAGCAAATCTTTGCTACCTTGGGTTAGGTTCTTAGAAGGACACAGAAAGCACCAACCTATTATAAAAGAAAAAAAATGGGCCTATTGATTGGATTTCTTAAAATTAAAATCTTTTAAAAGATACCTTTAGAAAAAAAAAAAACAAACCATGTTACAGACAAGGAGATCTTATTAACAACACATATATCTGATAAAACACTTGAATCCAGAATACCTATGAAGAAGTCTTCCAACTGTAAAAACCTAAGCAACTTGATTTTTGAAGTATGCAAAAGATTTGAACAGATGCCACAGAAAGGATATCTCAATGGCTGCTAAGCACATAACATGATGCTGAGTAGCATTAATCACCAGTAGTCATCAGGGAAATGTAAATTATAACCTCAGTGATTTACCACTAAACACACTAGAAAGACTCAAATTTAAAATACTGACAGTAACAAGTTTTGGCAAGGATGGGGAGCAAATAGAAGTCACTTGTATTACTGTTAGGAGTATAAAGTGGTCCACATGCTTTGGGAAACAGATTGGTATTCCTTAGAAAGTTTAACACCCACTTACCATATGACCCAGCAGTATTACTGCTGGGAGTTTAAAAGAAATAAAAACACTTGTCCATACAAAGACTTGTTCACAGATGTCTATTGCAATTTTGTTTATAATAGCCAAATTTGGAAGAACACAACTGTCCATCAACAACGGAACACTGTAACAACAGGAATGAGTCTCAAAAGCATTATGCTGAACTAAAAGAGTTAAAACCAAAAAGAATACGTATGGTATAATTCCATTTATATGAAATTCTAGATCAGCCAAGCTAATCTCCAATGACAGAAAGTAGAACACCGAGTGGTTTTTGGGGGTGAGAGGGAGTGTGGTCAACTGCAAATTGGCATGAGATAAATTTTGAGGGTAAAAAATATTCCACATCCCAATTGTGGTGGTGGTAACGAACGTGTATAAATGCATAAGAACTCTTTAATATCTATTAAATATCTATTCTTAAATTATACTTTATTAAAGTTGACCTCAAAAGTAACAGGGAACTATAAAACATAAGGGCATTTACAAAACATGGTGTTAGGCAAGGATGTAACTTTTGAACATATCTAGACTCTTTTGTGTATCAATTGCTTCATATTCATAAATACAGTCTGTTTAATTAGATTTGAAGTTTTTCACACTTTCATATTATGTAAAATGGATTTACTTTGCTGCTTGTGTTAAAAATTCTTTATCCTCAACAAATGTCCCTTCCCGTAGGGAAAACAATGTGGTTATCAACTGTACAGACTAATCACTCTGAACTGAACATTTTCTTTTGGATAATACAATTTAAACCATCTTGAATATTATACAGATTATTGGTAAAAGTAATTAAGAACTAGGAAAAAAAAGGTAATTATAATTTCTGATGGATGAATTGATAGGGATAAAGTAAGAACTGACCTGAACCTTAATCTAAAACTAAAACGAAATTAAACAAAATCCTAAAACTTTAGTTGTGTTTTTAATTGATTTTCACACATCAGTGCACTTCCAAGTACCCTATTTTTACTGAGGTTGTAAGCAGTAGATTCCTCAAGGACAGATATTGTAGTACTTGTGACAAAGAAGGAATCTTCTAGAAATACATTCCAAAATACATACAACATGGTTTTTTTTCCCCAGACCTATATATTCTGAAAGGACTCTATTTCTATGTGAAATTTCTAAAGTTGTTGTTTACATGGATTGGGGAGAAAACAATCTTCTTAGGATGCTAGTTAAATAATAATAAAAGATCAATTTCCAAATGGATTTTTTAAGACTGGCTCAGGCAGTCTCATTTGCCCAGTACCATGTTAATGAAAACTCATGCATCTTAGAACTGTGTACCCGCCTTTCAAGAGTCCATGATTACTGGCAAACAGAGCAAGGACGGGATTCAGATATGCATAAATTTCAGTTAACAGTACTGTGTCTTTGAAATTTCCCTGCTAACATATATTCCATGAATGAAACATAGGTTCCATTAATTAGAAATGGCTCTGTGGGTTTAGACATTCATATTTTGTTTTATTTTTTGTGTGTGTGACTGTAATACATGCATGTATTTTAAGCCATCATAAAATACCATGTCTTATCATGAAAAATAGCATCTTTTCCTGCACTTCATTCCACTCTTACACAGTGGAGGCGATCATTTCTCACACTCTTTTAGCTGTGCCTTCTGGCATTTACCTCCATAATTCTAAATAATATAGTATTATTTATAAATAATGTAGCCATTTATGATAGTATAACTTCATCTGTAAATAATATAATTTCTAACTTTATTTCTTGTTTTAATAAATTTTTACCTCATCCCTACCGGACCTCTCTTCATCTTTTTTATTTGGGATCAGCTGTTGTCTGCACAACACTCATTCTAGGACTTCCCTCCCATTTTCTCCTGTGTAGGGTTCTTCTTTCCTGGACCTGATGTCTCCTTTTTCCTTGGTTTTCTCTCCCTTTCTCTCTATCTCATGTTTTAGCTCATGCTGTAATAGCTTCCTGAGAGTTTGTGGGAAATATTTTTTTAGACATCTCTCTAAAATGTCTAATTGTTCTCTGATTACATTTAATGGTTTGGTTGAATCCAGAATAATATAAAACATAAATTTCCTTTAGCATCATGATGCCATCATTTGAATCTCTTTTAATTTCCACTGTTGCAGTTAAGAAATGCTATCCCATTCTGTTTCTTCTTTCTTCCTCTGACTTGCCTCCTCACTCTTCAGGCTTGAGGGGATCTCTGTTTAATTTCAGTTATATTGAAAGTTCTTGGTGTTGTGCCTTGGCGTGTATGTAGGCATATGTCTTTCATTTATGTTTTAATCATTTGGCAGTTTCTTTCAGTGAAAAGTCATGTTTAAGAATTCTGAGAACTTTTCTTGTGTTCTTTGTTTTTTTGTTTGTTTGTTTGTTTTTTGTCTTTTGTCTTTTTAGAACCGCACCCACAGCACATGGAGGTTCCCAGGCTAGGGGTCTAATCGGAGCTACAGCTGCTGGCCTATGTCAGAGCTACAACAATGCCAGGTCCGAGCGTCTGCAACCTACACCACAGCTCAGGGCAATGCTGGATCCTTAACCCACTGAGCAAGGCCAGGGATGGAACAGGAAACCTCATGGTTCCTAGGCGGATTCATTTCCGCTGTGCCACGATGGGAACTCCTTGTGTTCTTTCTTTGATATTTTTCACATTTTCACTATTTTCTTTTCCAATAAGTCACATGATACAGACCTGGAGTGAAGCTTTAATTACCTCTGACATTTAGGTGTACTTCCTGGGAAATTTCTTTGACTATGTCTAGCAGTCTTTCCATTGATTGTTCTTTATTTTATCCAGCATATCTCCAAGAGCTCTTTCTTGCTTTCTGAATGTTATTTAATCTTTTTCATACTCTCATGGTTTTCTGAACATACCTTTATTTTTTTCCTTGGGAATTTTAACAATGAGTTTTTAGAAGTTTTTTCTTTCTTCCAGTATCATTCCTATTTTCTTTGAGTACTTTATTTGTTTGCTTCTCTGTTGGATTCTTTGTCTTTCTGTTGGAGTCTTTCCTCAGGCTACTGGGAATTCTTGTATATGCATTCATATTTAATAGTAAGACATTAAAATAAGTGTGCATGTGTCTGGTTTATCAGATGATTAGTTTCCTCATTGGTTAGGTAGGTAAGGAGGCAGTCATTGTTATGCTGATAAATGTTTAAGAAGTGGCTTTCAAGGGAGAGAAGCCCTGATATGTAGTGTTTGCTGATTTCCAAGGTGTAATATTCTCACCATGGCTGATTTTAAGTTATCAACTTCACTTCAAACAGCTGTAAAATTTCTGAAAATTAAAAAAAAAAAAGCAGGAGCAGCTGGCTTTCACACACCCCTGGACCAATTTTATTGGTAGATCTACTCCCAGTCTTAATTTCTGCTGGCTCTTTTTCTCAGTTTCTCCAGAGAAATATTCAATAGTCGGCTGCTTCAGGGTCAGACATGAATGATTATGCATAACTTCTGGGGTTCGCAAAATCTGAGAGAAATGGTGTTTCATATATAGAGATTTTGACAGTATCTCCTGGTTTTTGTACAGAGCTTTTATCCTCCAGTATGCTTGGTGTCTTTGATTTTGGAGACACCTTGGTTTGAATTTGCCATGGAATAACCCTGATTTAGGGATGGAGGAAAGGTAGTCATGGGGACACGAGGAATGAGAAAGGGGAATCTATCAGTTCCCCTTCTATTACATACACACATGTATATACACATATATACACACAATATGCATATATACCACATTTAAATATAACATGTACTATATTCCTATATACTCAACATACTCTATTACCATATCTTCCATATGTCTATGTATGAGTCATAAATGAATGCTAATTTTATTTGCATTTACTAATTTTTCTTGAAAATTAAAATGCACATATAATATTCCTATAGATACAAATTTGTTGCATCCCATAAAGTTTTATTATCTAAATATTCTATGATTGAGTTTTTAATTATCTCTGTAAATTAAGAGTGCTTTAAAATTTGCAGCTGTTGGAATATGAGTTTTTAAAATCAGTACATTAAACCAATCAAATTGTTGATTAGTTGTGATATATAATTTTTCCATGTTAAGAAATTTTCCTATTAATAATTTCTATTTTTAAAATAATTAATTTATATTAAATTTTATTAATTATGATTTTAGTATCAATTAAAAAATCAAATGGAGATATACATTAATGAATTTCTTTTTTTTTTTTTGTCTTTTTGTCTTTTTAGGGCCGCACCCATGGCATGTGGAAGTTCCCAGGCTAGGGAGTGGAATCAGAGCTACAGCCTCTGGCCTATGCCAGAGCCACAGCAACAGCAATGCCAGATCCAAGCTGCATCTGCGACCAACACCACAGCTCACAGCAATGCCGGATCTCTAACCCACTGAGCAAGGCCAGGGATCGAACCCACAACCTCATGGTTCCTAGTCGGATTCATTTCCACTGCACCACAATGGGAACTCCTGAAATTCTTAAAATTAAAAAAAAAAAAACTATCAAATTCCTACAGTAAGACTAGGTTGATAGTCTTTTATGCTTTTCATGTTGGGTTAATTTGATAATATTTTTGTAGAAGTTTTGCATCACTATTAAAAGTGAGATTGGTCTTTTTCTGTTTTGGGATATTTCTCCTAGGTTTTATTGTCAATATTATGGTGACTACAAGAAAATGAATTGGGGCATGTTCACTTTTATTTGTCTCATAATAGTTTTACCAGTATAAGAACTGTCCGTTCCTTAAATCCTTGAAATAAAATATATCCATAAAAACATCCAAATCTAGTACTCTTATTAAGAGTAGTTCTTACAAATCTTTCTCAATGTCATTTATGATTATTTATCCATTTAAACCATTTCCCAGAGTTAAGCTTCCTAAAATACATATAAAACTAAGTGTACAATATATGTTTATAATATGTTGAATTATAAACTATATATTTATGTGAAGAACTATAAGTTTTCTCATAATTCTTTCAATTCCTGCTGTACTGGTGCTTATGTTCCCTCTTCCTAATGCAAAATTGTTATGTATGTAATTCATTTATTACCATTGAATTTGATTGTGCCTTATCTATGTACATTTGTATCTCTATCTACATATCATTGATCTGTTTATCTACTTATTATCCATTTTGTTGCTGATACCATTTTGAAGCAATTATCCAAACTATAATTTTAATTCTGATCACAAATTTTTTTTTCTTTTATTTTTCTTTCTTTTCTTTCTTTGCTCATACCCACAGCATGTGAAAATTCCTGGGCCAGGGACTGAATCTGAGCCACAGCTGTGACCTGCACCACAGCTGTGGCAAAACTAGATCCTTAATGCACTGTGCCAGACCAGGGATTGAACATGTGCCTCTGCAGCAAACAGAGGTGCTGCAATCAGATCCTTAATCCATGTGCCACTGCAGGAACTCCACTTTTTGTCTTTAGATATTTGTCTTTTCTGAATATCTTATGTGTAAATTAAATCATATAATATGCAATATTTCATGTCTAGCTTTTTTCAGTTAGTACTATGATTTCAAAGTTGACCCATTATATGGCATGTATTAGTAGTTCATTCCTCTTTATTGTTGACTAGTATTCCATTGTAAGAATATGCCCAACTTCTTTATTTACCAATTGATGGATTTTTGGATTGTTATCAATTTTTCATTATTGTGATGTTTTTATGAATGTGTAGTATACATTTTTGTGTCTTCATTTCTCTTGTGTGGGTATCCATGCGTAAGATGCTGGGTTTTATTGTAAGTTTATGTTTAACAATTTAAGAAACTGTCAAACTATTTTTCAAAGGGGCTGTACCATTTTTCATTCTCACCAACAATAAATAAAGGTTCCAGTTTCCACATATTCTTGTCAATACTAATTATTGTCTATTTTTTTTATTGTAGCCATTCAAGTTGATATGTACTGGTAGCTCATTGTGCTTTCAGTGTACATTTTCCTAGTGACTATATAATTTAAAAGTTTTCTTTCGTGTCTATGTGAGATGATGAATGTTCACTAAATTTCTTGTGGTAATCATTTCTTGATATGTATAAGTTGAACCATTATGCAATACACCTTAAATTCATACAGTGTATATGTCAATTATTTTTCAATAAAACTGGAACAAACTATATTTCTGAAAAAAAAAAAAACTTTTGTGCCTCAAAGGGCACCATCACACAAGTAAAAAGACAACCTACAAAACAACCCAATTAAAAAAATGGGAAAAGGATTTGAATAGACATTTCTCCCAAGAATCTATGCAAAAGGCCAATAAGCACAAGATAAGATGTTAAATATCAGTAGTCATTAGGGAAATGCAACTCAAAACTACAGTGGCTCTAATCAGCAAAGCAGAATATAGCAAGTGTTGGTGAGGTGTGAAAAAATTAGAACCCTCATAAATTGCTAGTGAAGATACAAAATGGTATAGCTGCTATGGAAAATAGTTTGGCAGTTTCTGAAAAAGTTCAGTATGGAGTTACCTTATGATCTAGAAGTTCTATTTCTAGTTATATACTAAAGAGAAGTGAAACTTGTGACACACAAAAATTTGAACCCAGGAGTTCCCATCATGGTTCAGTGGAAATGATTCTGACTGGCATCCATGGGGAGGCAGTTTCAATCCCTGGCCTCACTCAGTGGGTTAAGGATCCGGTGTTGCTGTGGGCTGTGGTGTAGGTTGCAGACATGGTTCGGATCTGGTGTTTCTGTGGCTGTGGTGTAGGCTAGCGGCTACAGCTCCAATTCAGTCACTAGCCTAGGAACCTCCATATGCCGCAGATGCGGCACTGAAAGACAAAAAGAAAAAAAAATTGAATGCAAATGTTAAAAGCATTATTAATAATACTCAAAAAATGGAAACAACCCAACTGTCCATCAACTGATAAATGCATAAGCAAATGTGGGATATACCTACAATGGAATGGAACAAATTATAGACTTAATTTTTTTTTTTTCCTTTGGCCACCCCACAGCATATGGAATTCCCAGACCAAGGATCAGATTAGTTGCAACATACACCACAGCCCACAGCTGCAGCAATGCTGGATCCTTTAACCCATTGTGCTGGACCAAGAATTGAACCCAGGCCTCCACAGTGACCTGAACCACTGCAGTTGAATCCTTAACCCACTGCACCACAGTGGGAACACCTACAATGAAATATTATTCAGCTAGAAAAAGAAATGAAGTACTGATACATGCTATAATGAAGATGAATCTTGAACACATTAAGCTAAGTGCATGAAGCCAGACACAAAAGAATAGTTAAATCTATAAGACAGAAAGTAGATTAGTGATTTCTGGGAGAAAGGGGAGGAGGTTGGGAAGTATGATATTTCTTTGGGGGTGACAGAAGTTTTGAAATTAAACAGTGGTGATGGTTGCATAATACTGTGAATACACTAAAGCCACTAAATCGTGCACTGTGAAGTGGTTAAAATGGTGAAATTTATCTCAATAAAAATTATGTACATACGTATTATAAACAGATATAAATATATAGGTTTAACTTCTAGGAATGATAGCTTTATTATTTTAGAACTTGAAAGATTTTGCTTCTCCATCTTCTCATTTGTGTTGATTCCAAAGAGAAATTTGCTTTTTTCCTTAGTACGCAATATTTATTTTGTCTCTGATTGCTTTATAGATTTTGTGTTTGTTATTGGTTTTAGGTAATTTGATTATGATGTGCTTCAGCATGTTGTTTCTTGGATATGTAGGTTTGTAGTTTTCATCAACTTTGAAAACATTTCAGCCATTTAACTTATTTTTTTTCTGGTCTCCTTTCTTTTCTTCAGGGACTCCAGCTACAGGTATCTTAGTCTCAGTGTTGTTCTATAGCTCACTGATGCTCTCTTCCATATTAAAAATTACTTTTACACTCTTTTATTCTTTTATTTGGATAGTTTCTTATTGCTTTGTTTTCAAGTTCACTAATCATCTCTTCTGCAATGTCTAATCTTCAGTTAATTCCTGCTGGTGTCATTTTCATCTTAGACATTATAGTTTTCATCTCTGGAAGCTTTCTTTAAGATATTTCTTACATATTCCATGTTTCTACATAACTTTGAACATATGGAATACAGTTATAATAACTCTCTTAATGTAATTGTCTGGTAATTTGAACATCTGTGTCTATTCTGGGGTAGTTTTGATTCATTGCTCATTCCCCTTATTATTGGTGATGTTTTCCTATTTTTTACATGCCTGATAATCTTTAATTGGATGCCAGACATTGTGAATTTGACACTGTTCAGTATCAGGATTTTGGCATGTCATAATATTTTTAATGCTTTTTAGAGCTGCACTCACAGTATATGGGGGTTCCCAGGCTAGGGGTCAAATCAGAGCTACAGCTGCTGGCCTATACCACAGCCACAGTAGCGCCAGAACCTAGCCATGTCTGTGACCTACACTGCAGCTGCTTGAAGCAACCCTGGATCCTTAACCCACTGAGCAAGGCCAGGGATGGAACCTGCATCCTCAAGTATAGTAGTTGGGTTTGTTAGCACTGGGCCACCACAGGAACTCCCTCATGTCATAAATTTTTTTGAGTTTTGTTTTGGGATGAGTTACGTTACTCGAAAAATGTTTTATCCTTTTAGGTCTTGCTTGTATGACTCAGTGTGCACACCCTGTGTGGTGTTCAGTCTAAGGTTTACTATTCTCTGCTCTTCTAGGCTTGATTCTCCTGAGAATCCTACCTAGTTGTGAATTCTGAGTTTCTCCAGCCTGACTAGAGTGAATGGGCTAGTCTCAGCCCTCTGTCAGCTATGTATTGTTGTCTTGAATCCTTTCAGCTGGCCCTTTCCCTGGCCTTGAGTAATAGTTTTCACAAACACAGAGTTTGCTTTTATTGGTTTGGGGCGTTGTACAATTGATATTATATAAGATATTTTTCTGGAGGGCTCCGTTCACTCAGTATTAGGTTTGTGAGGTTCAGTCGCGGTATTACTATGGAAACAATTCATCCATTTCATTACTTTGTCCTCTTCCATTGTGTGAATATATATTTATCTATTCTACTATTTGTGGACATTTGCTTGTTTCCAGTTTTCTATTACCCACCACACTGCTATAAATATTTTTATGCATGTGGCTTGGTAAACATTTTCACAAATTTCTGTTACATATATGTCACAAGGGTTGGCTTTGCCACATTCTAAGGTATGCAAACATTAAACTTTAATGGCTAACTTCAAAAGATTTTCCAAAGTTATTGTATCAGTTTGTATTTTTATTCCCAGTGTATAAGAGCAACAGTTGCTCCACATTTTCAACCAACTCTTTTTCTTATTACCTTCCTAATTCCAGCTGTTTTGGTAGATGTGTAGTAATATCTTCCCCCCCCCTTTTTTTTTTCTTTCTTTATTTTTTCTATTTCTCCAATACATTATTTTTTTTTCCTACTGTACAGCATGGTGACCTGGTTACACACATGTATACATTCTTTTTTCTCACATTATCTTATTGCAGTCTTAATTTGTATTTTTCTGATGATGAATGTGGTTGAAAGCTTTTCATATATTAATTAATTGGTCATTTAGATAGCCTCTTGTTTCACAAATACCAGTTTAAGTCTTCTGCATACTATTTTATTGTGTGATCATTTTTATTGATAACTTGAAAGGGTTTATCTTGGAGATGAGCCTTTTGTTAGTTATATGTGTAAAAATGTCTTCTACTTTGTGATTTTCTTTTTCACTCTCTTCTTACTTTCAATTAAATTACATTTATATATTTTTTCTTTTATGAATTGTGTTCTACTTAGGAATATTTGTCTATTCCAGATTATGATGATACAGGTCATATGCAAGAAGCTTACTTGTTTTGACATTCATGTATAGAGGTACAGTTCAGCTGCAACTAAATTTTATGTATAGGATGAGACAGTGATCAGAATTAATGCTAATTCCATATGGAAATCTAATTGGCCCAGTATCATTGAAAAGCTCATCCCACTACATTACAGTACTATCATGGTGCTACCTTAGATAGATTAGATTTATTCCTATGTAATTAAAATATGGATAACATTTTAAGTTATATTGTTCTTTAAATTTTATTAGTTATTTCTTCTATTTGAAAAAGCAATTTTTTAAACCTAAATGATATCCAGTATCTTTTTTTTTTTGTCTTTTTGCTATTTCCTGGGCCGCTCCCACGGCATATGGAGGTTCCCAGGCTAGGGGCCGAATCAGAGCTGTAGCCACCGCCCTAGGCCAGAGCCACAGCAACGCGGGATCTGAGCCGCGTCTGCAACCTACACCGCAGCTCACGGCAAGATAACCAGTATCTTGCTTACATAGCAAATGTCAGTTCTGGAGATGTTTCAAGTGATTGATCATTTTCTTTATTATGGGCTGTGATTCTGTGCTTCTTTGTATGCCTGGTAATCTTTGCTTGAATGGCAAACATTGTAAATTTTACCTTGTTGCTTATTTTGTATCTCAATTCTCTTTGTACCTATATCTCAGTTGCCACTAATTTTCTCTGGTTTTTTCTTATATTGTCTACTAAATCCTACTTTTCATTTCTGTTTCCAAAATAGCCTGTTTTTCAATTTTCAATTTTTTTTTCTTTTTTTCTTTTTAGGGCCACACCCCAGGCATATGGAAGTTCCCAGGCTAGGGGTTGAATTGGAGCTGCAGCTGCCAGCCTACACCACAGCCATGGCAACACGGGATCTGAGCTACATCTGTGACCTACACCACAGCTCATGGCAATGCTAGATCCTTAACCTACTGAGCAAGGCCAAGGTTTGAACCCACATCTTCTTGGATACTAGTTGGGTTCATTACCGCTGAGCCACAATGGGAACTTCCAAATATATGAATTTTCCATTCACTTCTTTATCATTTGTTTAGGTTTCTTCAGCTTCTGTGTTTTCTGCCTTGGTCTCTTTGTCTTCCTAACTACCTTATATATAGCTGTTAGAACACATGCATGTATATTAAAAGTAATGTGCTTATATACAGGATTATTCAAAGCAATCATCATAGTCATAATTAGTACCTGTGCCCTTCAGACATATTATATGCCAGGTGCTAAAAGTGTAGTATTTCTAATAGTCACAAAATTTCTTTGAATTGGATAATTGGATAATTCTATTCTCATTTTATAAGTGAGAAGACCGAGTCTCAAAATCCTCTCCTTTGTGTAAGGCTCAGGCTTCATACTAGGAAAGAACTGAACACACATCTGCTTGGCCCCAAAGCTCATATCCTCTAACGGGCCATAGCTCACTTCTATAGGATGTGTTTTATCTTATGAATGTTGTTACTTAAGTCCTTTCAAATGGACTATAAGCTTTGTGAGGTCTTTGAGTTCTTTTGTATCATCCAAAGTACAAATTGCCTCAGCAAACAGTAAATATTGATCGACTGGTTGCATTTTTGTGACAGAATTCCTGAAAATAAGTACAGGCAGGTAGCAGTGGTGTGTTCAACATGGAGAGGCTGTAAGACTCTTTTGATCCAAAATTATACTCACTGGACAATGGTCCCTTGATGAGAGAAAATAGCTCTAGAAAAATGAGTTAGTAAAAATGAGATCATTTTCTCCTTGAAAAAATGGCCTCAGTTCAATAACACCTGGACATTATATTTTACTGAGATCTTCTGAAAAGTCAGGAAATAAGAGTCCATCTCTAAGGTTGTTTCAAAACGAATTCAGGGAGCTTTCAGTCTTCACATTAGTCAAGGCTGCAGCCACAAAATGGAAGCATCCATCAAATTACTGTACAATACAGACTGAAAAAATTTCCCCTCACCCTTTACACACACCCCCAAAGAAAAAAAAAGATAGAGTTTTAATTAAAGAGAAGATTTGTGACCTAGCTCATTCTCTCTTTTCAGTACATTTCCCATATATTCACTACATATTTTTTCAGACATTTCCTTGATGTTGGTTAAAGTGATGTGAAATCTTCACTACGAAGTATAAGATATTTCATCTCTGGTTATTGTTGGATTAAAGAGATTAGACAAAAATACAAGTAAACTGGACCTAAATCCAGAGAAGGAAGAGCTATTCTGAGGAAACCTTTGTATTTTCCTGATTTGAGCAATGGACACGGGGATTAATAAGTAACTATTATTAAGCTATAAGTGACCATGAAGACTCTTGTTTGTATGTGACAGGGATGTAGCCGTCCAAAATATATAAACAATGACTTTTAAATGCAGTCATATCATTTAGTCAAGACTGTTTACTGATGAGTAAAACTCATTAAACTATTGCTTGCTTTCTGAACACTCATCCTATGAATAAAATAGGATTAGATTTGATACTTTAAGCTTTAGCTACTGTGACTAGTTGCATTTAATTGTGTGCAATATATTCAAGTATGCAAATTCCAAACGGAACAGAATGATCTCTTAATGTGAACTATGGTTTTTATTGACTCATTTCCCTGTATGTTCCTTAAACATTTTATCATTTTGTTTCCCTACTGCTTTTTATGCATATTTTCAAACAATAGTCGTCTTGCCCTATAATATTTTAAATTGGATCATCATGTTAGTGTACCTATCAATATTGTAAGTAAACACTATTATCCCCATTAATATAAATCGATCAGCATTTCATTTATGGTATAAAATTCTATTACTGTCCATTAAATTCCCTGAAAAAGAAGTCCTTAATCTGTGAGACATCTTTCTTTTATATGTAGCTAGAAAATACCTCCAAATTCTCTTGGCACTTTAGTGTTGTGCTTAAAGAAGAATGTGATTAAAGAAAAACACATCCATTGATAAGGCTTTAGAAAACACTCAAAATGGTACGTAATAAAATCCTTAAACAAAGGAAGAATTTTTTTTTTAAAAAAAAAGCATGATCATGACGAGTATTTTAACCTTTTTTTTTTTTTTTTTTTTTTTTTTGCTTTATAGGGCCTCATCCTTGGAATGTGGAAGTTCCCAGGCTAGGGTTCAAATCGGAGCTGCAGCTGCCAGCCTACGATGTCACTGCCACAGCAACGCTATATCCAAGCCTCATCTGTGACCTATACCACAGCTCACCACGCCAGATCCTTAACCCAATGAATGAGGTCAAGGATCGAACCCGTGGCCTCGTGGATCCTAGGCAGGTTTGTTACTGCTGAGCCACACACAAACTCATTATTTTTGACTATTAAAAATAGTTTGTGGAGTTCCCGTTGTGGCGCAGTGGTTAACGAATCCGACTAGGAACCATGAGGTTGAGGGTTTGGTCCCTGCCCTTGCTCAGTGGGTTAACGATCCGGCGTTGCCGTGAGCTGTGGTGTAGGTTGCAGACGCGGCTCGGATCCCGCGCTGCTGTGGCTCTGGCATAGGCCGGTGGCTACAGCTCCGATTCGACCCCTAGCCTGGGAACCTCCATGCCGCGGGTGCGGCCCAAGAAATAGCAACAACAACAACAACAACAACAAAAGACAAAAAAAAATAGTTTGTAATCAACAAATTTCCTACAGTATGACACTTTTTAGCTGAAATCTGAGGATCAATTTTTAAAAACTCTCTGGGCATTTTTCTGGCAACTATATGACCTATAAATCAAATTATTTGAAAGTTTCTATTACCTAGGCTGACTCTGACCCCCATAATACTCATCCCTTGTTTATTATTAAGTTCATTTTATTTTTTCAGATATAAAAGTCACTGGACAGTGTTTCTTTACATGGCTTTGTTCTTGGAAGGAACATGGCATTAAGAGACCCTCTGGATAAACCCAAGTGTGGTAGGAAACTGATTTCTGTATCAGGGTGGCTTATTGGATCTGTTTCCATGTTTGTTTTCTGGATTCAGTGGCTAATTTGGTTTCTAATCATGCTTTTGACCCCATTTCCAGACTGTTTGTGGTATGGGTAAAAGAAAGGCCCTGCAGTGGGTAATTAAGTCTGCAAACGCAGAGCTGCTTACTTTTCATTGCAGCAGATAATCAGAGTGCTGCTGCTCAAGTGTAAAATGCAGAAATTAATGATCCTATATAATACAGATTAGGGCTTTCATTTTAAAAACTATCAGTGCAGAAGAACAAAGGTAGGAAGAACAGCATGATATTTGGAATTCCAATATACAGTAAACCCTGCAAATTTTGAAAGAGGCTTCTAAGCATGAGACTAATCAAAATTCGCCTTGTGTTCTAAGGTGATTGATTAGTGTAGAACTCAAATATATTACTGCCCCATTGCATCTTTGAAAAGGCACAATTAGACACATTTGTCCATGTCTTTTCACTTGTAAACATGCCCTATTGTTCATTAAGATCAAATGGAGTACGTGAAAGCATTTAGCATGCTCAGTGCCACATAGTAGGTACTCAATAAATATTACAGTATTTGAATTAAAACATCCATAAAGAGATAACAAAGTAATATCCAAGAGCCATGAAAATTTATATGTACATGTTTAAAGAAAACGTAATCTCATAAATATTCCTATATACTATTATTTACCCAGATATTTTCTCTGTTAGGGTTCAAGAGATTGCAAAAGTACTCCTGCTGTAAAAAGTATCAGGTTACAGTGTATCTTTCATAGAAGGAAAACTGATTTCCAACAAAACTACAATATTGTTGATACAAAGCCTGACTGCTCCCCTGCCAAAATGCATATATTGCAACACATGATCCAAAGATTTAATCCTCCGTGAGTATAGACATACTGGTCTATTTCAACAACATGGTCACCTTAGTCAAGGATTAAATCAATAGATTTTCCATATTCTTTACTGAATTTTAGGTCATTGTGATTATATGTTTTCCCATGTTTTTTCATGATTAAACATTTTCTCAAGGATTTTTTCCTATGAAGCTATTTCTCATTTGTCATCAGTAATAAACTATTTAATCTGATAAGTACTTCATTAAGGTAATGAGACTGATGTTACACACAGAGAAACAGAGTAAAAATGATAACATGGTTATCATTTATAGGAACAGTTCCCATCAATACAAATTTATCAGTTTGTTTTCTAATTCAAACAAATTCCCACCAGACTGTGTTCAATGATTCTTGGATCAGAAAATCCAGCCACAGTGCCCCCGGATGCTACTTTAAAAGGTAATGTTAAGATGAGAATTCAAACGAAGCCATTCAGAATGAGACAGCATCGCTGCCTTTCAGCAGTTGGGAAAACATTTGGTGTGTTGTTCTGGCACCGCTCTAAGCTTGTATTAGAAAAATCATGAACACATGAAGAGCGGCATTTGTTGCGTATTGGTAACCATTCTAATCTATTTATAAAATATGCTAGGCAGCATTGTTTTCTAAACAGAGAAAAGTGGATCTTTGGCATGTCTTCTCCATCAGACTTGAAATGACAAGAACATGATTCGAAGCAAGCCCGGAAGTGACAATAATGAACTCTCCAGCCAAGCACTTGTGCTTTGCCGTTCAATTTTCACATTTGGCCAGGACCCACTCAAGGGTTTAGTGTTTATTCACTGTGACCAATAAATACAGAACATTTCAATACAACTTTGCCTGCCAGGTTATGTTCAGTGACTGCAATGCCATCACCATCGACAACAGGAGGAACCAGCATCTCATTCCGCTGACACGGCAAGATCGCGCAGGTGTTTACCGCACAGCTGAGTACTCCTTCCCCATAAACTATGCAGGTAGGTGTTTAGTCTTAGAGTTTTGCCCAAAGCAAAATGAAGATTACTGTTTGGTTATTTTTAGCCAAAATGACGTTGTTAAAAGTGGGGTACTGCAGCTATTGAACAACTGGGTTCTCAGCGTGTGTCTCTTCTGTTGCTGCTGCTGCACGTGAATAGTCTGACCTCTGACCCATGAAAAAAGCCAATAGAGGGAACTCACAAGTTGATGCTTTGAGGAGGAAGTGATGAGGACCTAGATTTTCCCCAACAGTTGCTTAAGCTCAGTTTTACAGTTTTGACATTCCCGAAAGATTTTTTTTAGTCAAAAAAGTCCCCAGCCAATTTTTTATTGACAAGTGCAAGAAGGTGAAGCCATTACTCTCCCAAGGCCTAGCAAACAAGGAGGAATAACCAACAACAGGCAGCAGAGTGGGTCTGGGTTTTATTTGTGCTATGAACTGGCAGTCAGAGTAGGCCTAGGAGAGCACAGAGAATTGCAGTGAAAAATAAAGCAGTGAGGAGGAAACATATTTCCCTATTTTATTTCCCTCTCTTTAAGGAATCAGTATATTCACACCATTCGGTTTGAGATTCAGGCCTATTTATCTAGTTACCAAAAAAATAAGTAATAAAAGAGGGGGAAAAAAACTATGATGGTGAAAGAGCTTTTTTTTTTTTTTTTTTTTTCTTTTAATGGCTGCATCCACAGCACATGGAAGTTCCCGGACAAGGGATGGAATCTGAGTAGCAGCTGTGGAAACACCAGATCATTTAACCCACTGTGCCAGCTGGGGATCGAACCTGTGCCTCTGCAGCTACCCCAGTCACTGCAGTGGGATTCTTAATCCACTGAGTCACAGCAGGAATTGCTGTCTTGTTTTGTTTTTAATGTCTGCTGGCAAGGTTTCGTGTTTCTTAGATCTAAGCATCCCTACAGGCGGACTTCACTATCTTTACCTTATAGACGAGAATTAGAGCGCCTAAAGGACTGGAAATGTCATTCAGCCAGTAAATGGAAAAGCTGAGGTTCAAATGTTCAGTTGGAAAAATGGGCGAGTACATATAAAACTGAACTTCTTCAAAAGAAGCAGCTTGGGAGTTCCGGTCGTGGCTCAGTGGTTAACGAATCCAACAAGGAATCATGAGGTTGCGGGTTCCATCCCTGACCTCGCTCAGTGGGTTAAGGATCCGGCGCTGCTGCGAGCTGTGGTGTAGGTCACAGACATGGCTCAGATCCCGCGTTGCTGTGGCTGTGGTGTAGGCCAGCAGCTGCAGCTCTGATTAGACCTCTAGCCTGGGAACCTCCATATGCCACAGGTGCGGCCCTAGAAAAGACAAAAAAAGACCAAAAAAAAAAAAAAAAGCAGCAGCTTGGTAGCAAGGTAATGTCTGGTTTTGGTGGCCCTTATTACCACTCTCTTATGTTAAAGGCTGCAAAAGGTATAAGAAACTACTCTTTTTGACCCTTGCTATTTATCCTGGGTAGTCCCTGGATTCTTAGTCTTGAATCTTTGCTCTCTTTCTTATCAATTTGCCTGCTTTCCCCATCTAACTTGTGGGTTTAGACCAACTTGAATAGCTATTCTTATCCTTTCTTTTCCGCCTCTATCCAAGATGAAGCATCTCAGGTTAATTGTTCTTTACTCCATGCAATTCAAATGAAAGTGAGAGACACCTGAGATTGGACCCATATCTGTAAGTGAGATTGAATAGAATTTATCTTATTAAGTAATCAAACATATTATAAAACTACCATAATTGAAAGATTTTGACCCTGAGGTAAGAATAGTCATTTCGACAGTTCAGAATAATTAGACCACACAGATGTTACTATTTTTATAAGGATTTTATATGTAATGAAATTAACAATACATCAGTATGGAAGAATAATATTCAATAAAGTATTTAAAAATGACTTAGAAGATTGGAGAAGGATGATATTTAAGATTCTAACCTCACTGGAGTTCCCGCTATGGCTCAGTGGTTAACAAATCCGACTAGGAACCATGAGGTTTTGGGTTTGATCCCTGGCCTCACTCAGTGGGTTAAGGATCCGGAATTGCCATGAGCTGTGGTGTAGGTCGCAGATGCGGCTTGGATCTGTCATTGCTGTGGCTGTGGTATAGGCCGGCGGCTATAGCTCCAATTAGACCCCTAGCCTGGGAACCTCCATATGCCGTGGGTGCAGCCCTAGAAGAGGCAAAAAGACAAAAAAAAAAAAAGAAAGAAAGATTCTAACCTCATCTATATACTGAAATAAACTCCATATGTATTAAATAATTAAGAAAAAAACATCTTTTATCAGAGAAAAGATTGAAAGAAGCCATGGGATACTTATAAATCACTGATAAGTTGATTCTAAACTAAAAATTATAGTGGAGAAGTTAAAAAGAAAATAATAATAATTAATAATAATGCCAAAGATGGGCATGTATTGGTGTCTGTTTTGTGTCAGGTTTGGTCCTAAGAACTTCCCTGTGTTACCTTATTTAATATCCACATTTCCTATGACCAAAGTAACATGACTGTTCTCATTTTACAAATGAGATGACAACTGCTAGGAAAGGTTAAGTAACTGATCCAAGTTTACCTAGTTAATTTCTTTTTTCCTTTTTAAATTTATTTTAACTTTTAAATCATTTTTAAAAGTTAAAATGTGTTGAGATAACACTGGTTTATTACATGTGTCATGTGTCCACATTATACTTATATTTCCTTACACCTACAGTTTGCTCACCACCAAGAATTTAGTTTCTAACAGTTGATTCTCTTTACCATTTCTGCTTCCCTCCCCTACTCATTCCCCTCTGGTCACTGCTTTTCTGTTTTCTTCACTTATGTATTTTTGTTTGGTTTGGCTTGTTCATTTTGTTTATTTTGTTTTTCTTGGTTTTTTTATATTCTCTATCTGAGTGAAATCATATATTTGTCTTTCTCCATCTGACTTATTTCACTTAGCATAACACCCTCAAGTTCCATGTGTCTTGCCTAATTAATTTCACAACCCATATTCCCTCCTGCTGGTTCCAAACCCTTTGCACTTAACCCAGTACCTCCTACAGAAATATTCTGAACATTATTGACTTCTGACAGAACAAAGGTAATGAAATATACATATGTATGTTACATGTATATTATATATTTAGCAGAAAAGATGGGGAAAATATCCTTATTTTGTAGAAACTTATATAATAGATTTTTTTAAGAGGAAAAATACTTTTAATCTATTAAATTAGTGGAAGTAAGTATAATTATTATTTCTTTGTGGGCATTGTGAAAGTGCTATTTCATACATTAGGAAAGCTATCTGATCATATACAAAATTCATCACAGTGTTCACAACAGGTGTCAGCAGATATGCGTTTAAAAATGGCATTTAGCTCATTCTCTCCCATTTTATCACTAAAATAATAACTAGCATAGGGAACAAACAAAAACAAAATTAAAAAAATACAAACAGAAAAGGAGACAAAAAATTACCACCCACTGTTGGAAAAAATTAAAATATTTTTATTAACCTGATTATATATATAATTTTAGAATGAAATGATGTTTAAAGTATTCCCCTTTAAAAGAAATAAACTTCCCAGTTTAAAGGAAGGTGATGAAATCTAGTGTCTTTCCTTTTCTAAGGTGGCCCACCCAGCCCCACCCTGGACACCCATATTTTTGTAGGAATAAAACTTGACCCTCCGTCTCTCTCCTATTTTTGTCCCCTTTTTCTCTTAGACATTTTCTTCCCACATCTATCTGGAGACTGTAATTTCTACAAAGCGACAAGGCAGAAAGCATGGCCATGGCAGGGCTGCGTGTGGAGAGGCCTCATCCCCAATGAGCGGGTCACTAGGAACTGAACGGCAATGGGAGCCACTCAGGTATGAGGACATCTCTGGGGTTGTATTTTCCCATCGACTCCACTGCTATATAGGGTATCCAGGCAATAGGAATAGAAGAAAATTATACCTCAGTGCTATAGAAGCCACAGGAGAAATGCTTGCTGATATTGGAAACTGGCCTAGGAGGGAAAAACCAAGCTGCCCTCCAGCTCCATTATGACAAGGCGATCCACTGAGCACCCATATGAACAGAGGATAAACATGACCTAGGATAAACATGACCTTGGGATGAACTTCGTCCCACGTAAGAAAGAAGCAGTCTCAAACAACAAATAGCAGCTCTTTGAAGAAAAAAAAAAAAAAAAAAAAAAAAGAAAAGAAAAAAAAGAAAAACACGGGAAAAGGCATATTGTCTTAAAAGCCTCTGTGAACTAACGGGACCTGGGTAGACCCAGCCATCCAGGGGACCGGAGGAACCAGTGTCACACAGCTGGGCCCTTCTCTTTTCCTTCCTTTGAGATGCAGACTGGCTGCAGCAGGGTTTGCCCTTAAGAGCCACATGGTGAAGGGTGGGGAAAAACCTGCCTAGGGGGAGGGAAACTGGCTGTGGGTTTTGATACCCTGAAATAAATGCTTGCTTTTGACATGGTCAAGGCACAGTTTGCTCCTGCCAGCATACCCAAAACCCGAAGCCTGCAGGTAGGACACACCAGGGCAAATAGATAACTTCAAACTCAACTCTGCTATTCTGAGAAAAGCCCAATTTACCTACACATGTGCAAAGGAAGTCCATGCCAGCTACTACGGTACTATCTAATGTAACTATTCATTTCCAGATCTGTGTGGTTTATCAAGATATTCAGGGTTCATAATGCCTGATGGTCTGAAGAGAAGCCATAAATGTAGATTTTTATGTGAAATCTAAGGCTTAAAAGTAATTTTTAAATTCTGAAAATACATACAACCCTAAAACATCTGTAGACTGGCTCCAGTCTAATTTTGTGACTTACAAACTATCAAAAAAAGACAAGGACATGGGAAATAAGATAGAAATTCAAGAAAATTTATCTTTCTAGAATGCCAATAGCAATGTAACAAATAAAAAGAGTTTCAGAAAGAAATTATAGCTTCCAGTTATGTAGATCACTTTGTATTTATTACGTAGCCATTGGGCATGAGCTACAAGGAAAAAAATGGAATTATTGTAGGATGAAAACTATTCCCAGAATATTGGTTATACAACAGAACTGAAAAGCAGTTGATCCAGTTAGAGTAGGCTATCAAAGACTTCCCAAGACTTTTTTTCCAAGAAGAAAATAGATTTTATTCAAAATGTTACATGAAGAAAAAACTAGAAAAACTCCATGAGATGGTTAAGAAGGCACATACTTCCACTGTCAATTAAAAAAACAAGGAAATTGGAAATGCTGGGGAAGAAATTGTTCGATAAAGTCATGGTCCAAACATGAAGTCAATGAACTTGTGCCAGAATAATGAGCAGTTGGTGGTCAATAAGAAAGTGATTTCATTTGAATTTGATGCTTGGAACGGGCGCTTTTTCAAGCAACAAAAATATAAAGATATGGAATTATATTCCTTCTGCACAGGCCAGCAAGTACTTTATTCTATGAAGAATAATATTTCTATAACAACTTTGGCTTATGAAATAAGATTGAAAGTTTTAAATATTATTTAACACCATGAGCGAAATAATTTAGAAATAGAAGAATAATTATTTAACTAACAACTGTGAGACAGTTTCAAGGGTTGAAAGAGTAGATATGCTTTAAAGTTGAAAAAAGTAAGATACAGAATGAGAATAATATTATTTAGAATTACGATGAGGGCCATCGAAGCAGCTAAAAAATCACAAAAATAATTGGCTTCTGAAGTGCACATTGGAGGTATAGGAATTGAAGCTTTTTTTTCTATTTATACCTTGCAAGTTTTAACCCAAGGTGTACAGGTTTTATTTTTATAATGAGTAATTTTTATTAAAAGATAAGTTAACCACTTAGAGAATTTTAAATGGAATAAACAGTTTATAAATCTCAGGGAAGACAAAAGGAAACAAGATGTTTTGGGGAGTGAGTTCCCTACCATTAATTACTATTCTCCAAAATATGAAATATTGGAAATATTTTAAAAAATCATTAGAATGACTGAATTAAATATCCATTTATCAATATCTACAAAACCAAATTCTTCAGAAAATATGTATAATTTAATATTATAAAAACAATGTTCATTTAAAAATATCTTTAAGTTCTAATTTAATTCCAAAGAATTTTCCCTAAAAAAAATAGAAAGAACTGTATTCAGGAAAATATGTATTGCATCCTTAGTTAAAATAGCAAACCTATATTTAGAGTAAAGGGAAAGGGGTAAATTGTGTTAAAATATTCTCCACCACTGATAAGGGTTAGAGCTGAGGATGGACAATGACAAGATCCCCAGAAGGAAGAGAATAGATGGTGCTCCTCGGGGGAGAGGGGTGATGCTTGAATACTCAGTCTCTCAAGGATCTCTGTAAGCTTGTAAGTTCTTTAGAGATACCACCTCCAATTGCTGGAAATCTCTTACAGTTCACTGATATGCACTGTGCCCAGTGGTATGTTGGTAAAAAGTTTTAACAATCAGATCTCTGGAGGAAAAAAAAAACCCTGATTTCCAGGGTGTCTGTACTTCCATGGCATATTTTAAGCCATCAACCTGATGTCCCTTAGAGCAGAGTAGCCCAGAATTTTATAGTAAGGCAAGAATATAGGTAATGGCAAAAAGGTAATAAAGACGAAGTAATGAGTTTTGAATATGTACTATGTTTCAAGATAGAATTTATTTAATTTAAACCAATTAATCTAACAGATTTAAGTATTTAATTAGTTTTAATAATGGCCCTATTTAAAAATTAGCTCACAAAATTCCTAAAAAAATTAACCATTGGCTATTAGGAGGCAATATGAAGCAGCTCCCAGGGCTTCTTCAATTCTTATTCTTCAGTTTCTAGCTCCAGAAAGTTCAAACTCATATTGTGCCTTCACCTGCTTTTTTTTTTTTTTTTGGCGGGGGGGGGGAGTCCTTTTTAAAAAATAATTAATTAATTTTTAAATTGTGGTGAAATACAGGTAACAAATTTTAACCATTTTAAAGTGTACAGTGGGAGTTCCTGTTGTGGCTCAGTGGTTAACAAATCCGATGAGGAACCATGAGGTTGCAAGTTTGATCCTTGGCCTTGCTCAGTGGGTTAAGGATCTGGCATTGCTGCTGACCTGTGGTGTAGGTCACAGACGCTGCTTGGATCCCTCGTTGCTGTGGCTCTGGCGTAGGCCGGCAGCTACAGCTCCGATTAGACCCCTAGCCTGGGAACTTCCGTATGCTGTGGGTGCGGCCCCATAAAGACAAAAAAAATAAAAAAGTGTACAGTGCACTGACATTAGGGACATTCACACTGTAGTGCAATCATTGCCAACATTCGCCTACATAGATCTTTTCATCCTGCAAAACTGAAACTCTGTACCCATGAAGCAATAGATCCTCCTCCCCTTTCCCTGCATCCTCTGCAACAGTCATTCTACTTCCTCTGTCTATGACTGTGACCACTCTGGGTGCCTCCTGTGAGTGGAATCCTACAGTATTTATCTTCTGTGATTGGCTTATTTCACCCAGCATGATATCCTCAGAACTTCTCCATGTTGTAGCATGAAGAGGGCTTCCTTTGAGGATGACCAAGGATCCCTGGCAAACCTCAGAAACACCAGCTTTTTCCCCAACAGCCTTCTCATCCTGCTGCCAGTCTGCCCTGCCCACCGAGGGACCTCTGCCAGGCAATTTTCTGGTGAGAGTCAGACACTAGCCATGATCAAAATTACACATGCCAAGCTCTCCAGGTTCCCTTCTCTTGGCTTGGGGTTTTCCCTCAAAGAAATCCTGCATTATCCAATCTTTGTACAACATACTTGTCTTCTATGATATAGTCTGAAAGTGGTTAATGAATGAACTTGGACCAATCATTTTGGCGCTATGCCTGCTCTAGGAAATCCGTGAGCCTGGAAGCAGCATCTATTTTGTGCACCTCTGAACCTCGATCTGAGTGCTAACCAGAAAGAGTACAATGTTAACACCTTGCATACATTCTGATGAGTCTTGGGTCTTTATCTCTGGTCCATGTTTCTCCTGAGTTCCTATCCAATATCCAATACCTATCAAAAACAGGAATACCAGATCAACCCCTTCCTCCTCAGAAAAGAATTGACCATTTCCTCCCTTTTCCCCAAAAACTTTGTACATAAATCTACCATTGTATCTATATAATCCTATTGTACTTCCTTGATTATATATGACTAAGACTATAAGATATTGGAGATCAAGAATAAGTTTTATTGGTATTCTTGTTCTTAGAGTGTAACATAGTACATGGCAAGTATCTGTCATTCAATTTTTTTAAAGAAATAAATGACTAAACCAAATGAACTATAAATAAAATACTGTGTAGCTATTAAAATATATGTTTAAGGTATAAGATCACATATAATGTATGCAGACTATTAATAAAACAGGAAACAAAACTATATTTATATAATGCATATAGCTTGGTAGAACATTTATGTACTTAGAATAAAACCTGCAAGAAAATATACAGATTGCTAAAAATTTTTCATTAGGATATTAAAATTTGAAGCAATTCTCATTCTCAATCTCTCTCTTTCTCCACCTCTCCTCTCCTCTCCACTCCTTTTTTTGTCAAATGTTCAAATTTCTTTTATAACTATGTATATATATATGTGTTTATATATATATAAAACTCTCTATATATATTTATTTTAGGGGATAGATGGTTATATATGATTCTTAATGGTGTATCCATTTTGATATATATCATTTCTTTCACAGCCACTTGAATATATAGTCTAAGGAAATGCTTTCTCATTTTGGTTGCTGGCGGGGGGGAATGGGGGAGGATGTGGGATGGATGGGCGATGGGGTCCTACTGTACAGCGCAGGAAACTATGTATGATTAGGTCACTTTGCTGAAACCTTTAAGAAACATTGTAAATTTAAGAAAAGACAAATTGAAAACTGGGCAAGTTCTAGCAAAACCACAGTAACTCAATTACACCAACCAGAGGTATCCCACCTCTGTTCTCTATGCTTTCCCCAGACATTCCAAGGCATCACCCACAACTAACTTTTTTTTAAATTTTTTCCCTCAATAATACTTATTAGTTTTCTCCTAAAATTTTTTTCAAAGCAGTTCCTTAAAATAAATCACACATTCTCACAGATCCTATGTATTCAACTAGTAGGCAGTAAATCAAGAACCCATTTGAATATCATGGTCAAAGGAGATCTGGAACTTCATGCTCCCATTGACTGAGTATCCCCAGTATCAGATAAACACAATTTTTTTCTTTTTCTTTTTAGGGCCACACCTGCAGCACATGGAAGTTCCTGTCTATAAAGGCAGAGCCTTCACCAGGAAGCTCAAGAGTTCTCAATAGCACCCTCCAACCCCCAGGCCATAAGCAATGACAGGACCAGAACATAGATGTGTTTCCCTACATCTTTAGTACCCAGAAATTGCATAAGTAACATGGGTTGAGTGGTGATTCATGCAGAGTCATATCATAGCTTTGTGAGATACAACAGGAGAAAGAGGCACCAGCATCAAAAAGAGAACACCAATTTGAACAATAAAATTATTGCTCTCTGTTTTGGTATTAAGTGTTTGCAGAAAGGGAATGGAACATCAGAAGAAGTTAGCTGGAGCCCAATTAATGTTACACACTATGATTTTTTTATGCATATTCCTTTTATCCATAGTAGATTAGTGCTGAAAAGAATAAACATTGGTGCCAAAATACCTGTGTTTACATCCCAGCTCTGCCAGTGTATAACTCTGAGACTTTGGATGAGATAAGTAAAATCTCCATTCCTCAGTTTTATCAAACATAATCCAGGGGTGATATTAATAGATCTGCCTGATAAAGTGACTGTGAGAATTGAAATAATGCATATAAAGCCTTAGCACGGAGACTGGAACACAAAAATACTTTCTAAGTGTGATTTTTTTTTTAAAAAGCTATCATCAGTTAACTATTATGGGATCACTTTAAGGTGGGGAATCACCATCACCATTTTACATCTGAGAATGTCTGACACGAAATGCCTGAACTTGTCATGCATTACATAATAACACAATTTCTTTTTTTTTTTTTCTTTTTAGGGCCGTACTTACAACATACGGAAATCCCCAGGCTAGAGGTCGAATCAGAACTACAACTGCCGGCCTACACCACAGCCACAGCAATGCGGGTTCTGAGCCTCATCTGCAACGCACACCACAGCTTGTGGCAGTGCTGGATCCTTAACCCACAGAGGGAGGCCAGGGATGGAACCTGTGTCCTCATGGATACTAATCGGGTTTGTTAGCACTGGGCCATGATGGGAACTCACTAGTGACACAAATTTGAACTCAAGACAGATTTCTGCTCACATATCAAACAAGGACACTTTCATAAAACACTCAGAAAGAATAGGGGGAAAAGTATATTACATTTAAACTCTGTCAACCTAAATTCCTAATGGACTAAGCTTTTTCAAGTAGCGTAATTTTTTTGATAGCCAAAGTTTAATCCCTATAAACACAACATGTATGTAATATAATTTATTTGATTCTTTGTGATTCATGCTCATGATTATTTCTATGAGTTTTTTTATTACTTAATGAATTTATTACATTTATAGTTGTACAATGATCATCTATGAGTTTTTGTACAGAGCTCCAATAGCTCATGTTATCATGCCTTGAAGAGCTGGTGAGTTCTGTAGAGCCACTGGTTCCTTGCCTCAGTGGCCCTGGCCTGCCTGTCTGTTGTGGTTCCTGCATCTGTGGTGTGCAGTTTACTCTCTCCCCTTCCAGCTATGTGACAGCCTTCAACAGGTCTGGGCTGGCGCTGTGCTTGCCAAATGGTCCCTTTCTCCTGACAATCTTTACTCCAACCATTCTACAGCGTTGACAGAGATAAGTATATATGACCAGACTGATCTTAATCATGCATAAAGTGAGAATAAGCAGAACCTGAGTGAAGACCTAAAGGCATAATATGAATAAAATCCATGTGCTGTATGTGTGAGCCTTGTACTATCTAGTTTGACTCCCCAGAGCCCATTGGCTCACTAACTTGTACTTCTCTGTGTTTGTCACGGTATTTTTTTTTTTTTTATGTCCACCCAGAGGCATATGGAAGTTCCCAGGCTAGGTATCAAATCTGAGCCACAGCTGCAACCTATGCCACAGCTGCAGCAACGCCAGATCCTCTAACCCACAGTGCCAGATTAGGGATCGAACCCGTGCTTCCGTATCTACCCAATCTGCTACTTTTGGATTCTTAACCCACTGTGCCACAGCAGGAACTCCTCGTCAGGGTATTTGTGAATGTACTTAGTTAATTAATTCAACTACAACAACATTAACTTGGAATATTTAAATCCCAAGATGGATATTTATATATAAAATTATTTTGAGTCAAGAGCACTGTTACTTGGGTCTGAGCTGCCTGTGCTGTGGTGTTCTGCAAAGTTAGGTGCCAACAAGACATTGGATAAGTTTTTATTGGATATATTTTCGGGAATTTTACTTGTGTTTTTTTTTTTTTTTCCATCTGCAGTGTCTCACTAGGAAGATGAAATAACTATTTCAGACCACGTATCTGAGAGTAATCTGTTTAAAGATGCTCAGCGCATTGCACAAAATATAATACATACAGTAAAATGCTACATTTTTTCTTGCAATCCAATCTAATCCTTCATTAGAAGAGAAATGATGACCTATTTTCTCTAGACTCTAGTCCTAAATATTTTCATGCTAATTTCTTTTTTCTTTCTAGTTTCATTGAGATACACTTGACATACAGCATTGCATAGGTTTAAGATGTATAGCATATTAACTTGACTGACATACATCAGGAAATGATTGCCATAATAAGTTTAGTGAACATCCATCATCTCATATAGATACAAAATAAAAGAAAAAATGTCTTCCTTGTGATGGTAACTAGGATTTACTCTCTTCACAATTTTCAGATATAACATACTGCAGTGTTAATTACATTTAAATTTCTATAATTTACATCCCTAGTACTTATTTATCTTATAACTGGAAATGTGTACCTTTTGGCTAACTTCAACCAATGCTTCATGCTAATTTCTACTTATTTGGTTGTTAGAGTCTAAAATTTATAAAACTGTGGAATATTTGAAATAATACTTCTTCTCTTTAACTTCATATTGTTTTTCACTGCCTCTAATGGTTTTCAAATGTTTGTTTGCCAATCTTTCAGACAGGCAGAAGAAAAAAACAATGCTACCTAATGAAACATTATTAATTATAGTAATAGGTATTGTTTGATGGTCTTGCTTAGTTTAAGTCTTGATGACTTTATTTTGATGCAATAATTTTCCTTTAAATTGTGTTTTTCCCTCATCATGATTCTGTTCTAAAAACAGTTGTGAACATTAAACGTTCAAAATTTTTGAATAAAAATTCCTGCCCATAATCCTTGCTAAGCTTTTTCATTAATAATTCTTCCTTTTATAATATCCTTGATGTCCTCTTCCAATGCCTTAATCTTTTATGCAAAATCTTTACTACAATATTTCCAATTTGCTTATCATTCTGCTTATATTACTTATTCTTTTTAACTGCCTTTGCATATTAATTATTCCTCCACTATAATATCTTTTTTCTTTCCTTTTTTTCCCCCCTTTGTGGTATATGGAAGTTCCCAGGCTACCAGTCAAATCAGAGCTGCAACTGCCAGCCTACACCACAGCCACGGCAATGCCAGATCCAAGCCATGACTGTGACCTATAGCTCATGGCAAAGCTGGATCCTTAACTCAGGGCGAGGCCAGGGATCGAACTGCATCCTCATGAATACTAGTCAGGTTTGTTACTGCTGAGCCACAACAGGAACTCCTTTTTTTCTTTACTCGTCTAACCCAAATATACTATTTTCTTTGTATCTTCCAGGAAGACTTCTTGGTTTAACCACACCTAATTTTTTGCATAGTTCTTAATGTGGCTATGGATTATTTATATTATTTGTACTGGTGAATATGTTCTTTGCCTTTTCCATGAGTATATGCTCCATTTTTCAAAACAGAAAGATGAATCTCTTGTCAATAAGCACCACCTTTTATCAATTCATATTTATTTCCTTTGACAAAGATGTATTCTCTAAATATTACATTTTTAGTACATGTTATTGCTTGACTAATGATAGAAGAGCTTAGGAGAAAGTGAAAATGGCATGATTTTATTGTACATTTTATAGACTTTTCTACTTGACTATTGTTTTGGTATTTGGCTAAAATTCATGAATGTGAGAGTTAGAAAAAGTGTCACTGCTCATCAAGTCTGATCGTTTGACTTTACAGATAAGGACTCTTAGACCTAGAGAAGTTAAGAAATATATCCAAGGTCAACTAGCTAATGACTAGCACTCTGGAGGATGAAAATCTAGCCATGTGATTTTCAGCACATGGCTTTGGGCTCTGTAACAGGTTGCTACTCCATATTAAAAGAGCAGAACCCATCTAAGTTCTCTTTTACCCATCCATATATCATGCCTCAGCTTTGGAACTAAAAGACCCTGGTCCTGTTTCACAGATGTGCTGGAACAAAGAAATGTCAGGCATGGACCAAGGTAGCAGAGAAAATCTACAAAGGGGTCAAAATAGAACATTCCTTTATTGTGATCTATTTCACGGTGTTATCCAGGAAGCTACTCTGCCTTTGTGAGAACAAATTCTGTCTTCCCCAGAGGCTAAATAACTCCCTAATGGTAAATTAGTCACTTTGGAGGCACATTAACTATTCCTGGTCACTGGGGTGTCATTACTTGGAAATCTTCTGTTTCTAGGCTATTGGCTGTGATGATACTACATGACACTAAATGGGACCCCAGTGGCCAGAAAGACCTAATGCACCTGCCTTAGTGCTACACTTGTTACAAAGCTTAGGGATGTTCCTGAAAACCCTTCACCTCCCAGACACTTCAGCATTTATTAGGGGTTTCTGGCCAAGGCTGGCACCCTACGAAATTGTCTTTGAGTTTAACTTCAGACACCTCACGTCTGACTTCCCATTTGCTCAGTATCAAATCCATCCACGGACCCAGAGTCCCCACACTGCCTCTAGATGTTCATTTTCATGTGCCATCAAGACTTGTGATCCCTCTTGACATTTTGCTCTCTCGGTTCCATATTCTTCCCTCTTCCATGATGAAATACATCAAAATTCAGTCCCATTTCTGTCCAGGTCTACACTAGCCAGGTTTTTTAACACTGAAATATAGAGGACACATAACATTACATTAGTTTCAGATAAACAACATAATGATTCAATATTTGTATATATCATAAAACATAGAGCCAGTTTTTACTAAGGGACAAAATAACTCATCTTGTGATTTTAATAGTGTGAGTTACTTAATAATGGTTCAATAATTAATCATTAAACCATTCAATAATGTTAAACCATTTTAATAATGGTTTTAATAGCTAATAGTGAATTTATGTCTTCCCTCTAAGATCTGTTTTAAAATATGAAATTTACTTCAGTAGACCAAGAAATACATTGATATTATAAGAAATTCAAAAGGTACAAAAAGTTATAAAGTAAAACATAAGTCTCCTTCCCTGATTGGATCCTGAGTCCAATTCCCTAGGGAAACTTTTCTTACCAATTATCTATACATTTTTTCCACTGATAATCTATGAATATGTTCACATATATGAACATATACATATAATTGTTTTATTAAAAAGATAGCTTTTTAGATACATTATTATACATCTTGCTTTTTTCACTTAAAAATATAACATAGGATAACTCTATTTTAATAATAATGAGAGGCAGCATTATTTTTAATAGATATATATCATGATTTATCTAACCAGTCCTTAGAGATAGACATTTAGGGTTTCTCCCCCTAACATTTTGTTACTATAAACAATATTACATATGGTATTTAAAAATCAGCCTTTAAACATAAATGTGAGTATATATGTATAATAAATTCCTAGAAATGGAACTGTTGAAATAAAAGGCCTATGTATTTTTAGAATTGATAGATACTATTAAAGGACCATCCACAGCTGGTCCAAAATCTGTAACAATTTACATTACTTCAACAGTATATTGTGTTATATGTTTCAATGTTGGCCAATTTAATAGGCAAAAAATGATTTCACATTGAAGAGGTTAACACAGCTGACTTGTGGTGACAAGACTGACAATTATGACTAACAGATGTCTAAGCCATGCTCTTTTTTCTTGTCTTGGTCTAGTTACGGAGACACAGTTAGGAAAGGGATTTTCTGTATAACCACACAAATGACAACACAGTTGTAGACCCCTGCTTCCTCTTGCCTGAGAAGTCAGGAGTGAAAGGAAGAGGGGGATGAAGTATAGGGAGGCATAGGTGTAAGAGAACAGCCAAAATACAAATAGAACAGGAAGAGAGGGGAAATAAGAGTCACAGCTGAAATAACACAGGAGACCCTAAAGACACCAACAGGGGACTCTAACTGAAAGACGACCTGGTGAGGAGGTGAAATTAGTTCCCCCGAGATGGAGCTCTGATTTGACTTGACCCATTATTACTTCTCTTTGATCAGTCCTCTAGGATCTTTATATTATCATTTACAAAAGACTTTTCACCCCACACATTCAAGTAGCATTAAGTCTCATGTCTCTTGGGGGGTCTGCCATTTCTTTCTTTCTTTCTTTCTCTTTATTCCCTATTTTTTCCCTTTTTTAAACATTTCTGAATTACTAGATTTGAATCAATGGGACTAGCGGTAATTAAAAAGTGCCCCCCAAACTCTCCTTTCATTAACAAAAAATTTAAATAGGATAAACCAATCTCTTCCAATAAGAAGAGGAAAAAAAAAAAAAAAAAAGCCCAACCCAACCTAATAGTCTTTATAGCCTCATAAACCACAGTACCACCCAAGATGTTAACAAGCTGGCATGTTTTGAGCATCAAAGATAGAGAGGAAACTGTGTTTACATGTTTGGCACAAAAACTAATGAGGAAAGTCAATTGGCCCTTTGTCTTGAGGGTCTGAAGCGCTGAGCTCTAATGTTTGGTTTCTTCGTTGGCACTTGTTCAAGTAATCACTCGTGGCCTGACAAAGCCGCACTTGTGTTTTATTAGTGGCCATGCTGAACTCTCGCGCTTGGGCTGTGTTGTCTCTCAATAGAGTGCTGCAGCCGAGGGCACACTTATTTGAAAACACTAAATCAGAGCATGATGATCTTTGCCCAACCAGAGCAACCCAGAGAACAACAAAAAATGTTCAGAGTATGGTGCCTTTTGTTTGGAGAGGGAGGGAGGCAAGAACAGGAGGAAGGTAGAACTGGAAGCTGTGATAGAGTAATCTGGAAATGGGAGCTATTAAACCTACTTTGTAGAAGAAATCTTTCGCTTCCTAATCTTGGGAGCTACGTTAACATCGGAACCTGCCTTGATGCATCACAGATGTATCCAGGAGGCCCTGAGTCAAGCTTGCAGTGGCAGGAGATGTCAAGGTAACCCCAGAGGTCTTTCCTTTCTGGAGTTCTAGGGTGTCATGAACGAGAAATCATGTTACTCCATGAGGAAGCTGATTTTGTCTTTGTGAAGAGTCGACAGTTAGAAAGGGGACATTTGGAAGTAGGTCAAATCACAATGTTTATAACTTTTCTCATGCGATTGCTTTTCCACTGTCATTCCTGCCTTTCTCCTTTCTATTATTATTATTGTTATTGTTATTCCATTTTGAGATAAGAATGCCTTGGACATCCTGGAATTTTGATCTACATAAATGAACAAGTATCCAAACATTTGACTGCAATTTTCAAAGTTCTGAACCAGAAACAAGGATTCCAAAATCTGGTTGCAAACAACATCTTTTAAGTGACAGTTTTGGCAGTCTTACCTACAGATCCAGTAAAAATAAAACCTAGAACAGTTTGTTCTTAAACTATTTCTAGTACCAGTACTGTGAAGAAAGTTCTGAACTACACATAATTAAATTTATTTTTTTTAAGTGACTGAAATTTTACATGTTCAAAAAATGAGGATTTGGGATAGGTTAAGAGACATCCCTGCTTTTGCCAAATCCTTGAAGTTCTTGCTGGCTGTCTGCCTCCCATCAGATCTTTTCCTGAAGGGTGTAAGTGTACACTCAGTGAACTCCCTGCCACTGAGCAAGTCTGAGTGATGCTTGAGCCGAGAAAATGAGAAGATGCTACATGAGAGTTATTACTCAGGAAATTGCATGGTGTAAAGTTAAAAGTTTAGAATATACAGACTTTGTTTAACTCCAGTGTCATCTATCTACCTTCCAATAAGCAGTATTTTCTTTGCTAATGACTTCTTAAATGTTTACTTTGCCAAATGAAGAGGCTGCCGATTGCAGTCACGCTGCTGACAATTCTGTAGCACTTTTTATATAGGCTTCTCGAGCTTTCATGGTTCCAGCAGAAAGGAAAGCATTAATTTTACATGCTGGTGAATTCCAAATTCCTATTCTTGCTGTTAACAATATTTACCCTTATGTAATGACCATAGTGTGCCAGAAACACAAATGACCCGTTGGTGGTGGTAGAGTAAGTAAACCCGGGGAAGCTTCCGAGAGAAAAAGCAATTCTGTAAGAGAGAGGGAAAAACTGTTGGTGGGCTCCTGGCTTTTGAAATCCACCTAAGGCAATGATAAGAGAAGTCATATACCTGAAGTCCACAGCCTTAGTCGTGCAGGAAGGCAATGCGTTTAAATAGGATTTGCTTGTATTAATAGGCGGTTCTATTCTTGGCCTTTCGATCCAGGGCGATCTAGTGGGAGGAGATAAGCCTCCTCCGTGTCCCGTGTCCCTGCCTGCCACCCATCTCTGCCTCAGATCTTCCTGTCCCCTCCCACCCTGCACAGGCACACCACATTGTTTCTTCCAGCAGGCTCTGCTGCAAGCATGTCAGACATCGCAGCGCACATTCAGAGCTCAGATTGCTAAACATAGCCAGGGGACGGAGGGAGGGGGTGCGAGCGAAGAACTGCCTCCCTAAGCTTCTTCTCCACGGAGGAGCTGTCCACAGCCTGGGCTCCGCACGGCTGTGTCACGTCCTACTTAGGCAAGCCGCTGCTCCGCACAGAGGGACAGGAGCTGGTCCTAACCCATCCCCCTCCATTTCCCACTTTCCAGGGAGGATCTCAGAAACTATCAACGTGAATGTTCAAAGCTAACCACTAGTATGAGCTTTTAAGTCAAATAAATAAAATAAAATTCCTGTTGTAAATATGTACATTACCTGCAAATCATTTGCAGTTTTACGGCACACAGGAACTTTCTTGGAAATAGCACAAACTAAACAAATTTATTTGCCACCTAGGGAGGTCTATATACATATATATGAATGTGGTCTAAATATATCAATGTGTATGGTGTTTGTTATATTTTATAGTACGTATTCTTATATATGATAATGTATCTTAAATGTATACTAGTGTATACTTTTGATGTAAACATATTAAGCTTCATGATTAGCTTAGACGCTAAACAAATGTTCCATATTGGATACTTTTAAGTCTTGGTGGGGCTTTACTCTTTTTTTTTTTTTTTTTTTGATATTTTAATGTTATGCTCTGGTTTACTCATTACAATCAGCTTTATTCCAAGATTTTTAACTGTATTTCAGATATAAGCATTGAGTCAAAAAGGTGGGGCTTTACTTTTCAAATGGAAGAAGAATCAAGGCCCACCACATAGAATAATAACAAAATTTTATTAGTCCTGTGAATTTCACAGTGGGACCCATATCTCATAGAATAAAGAGGACTTTGTGCTTCAGAGGCCCTCTGTTGGCATATCCACCATGCTTTCAGCCTCGGGATCCCCAGGGATGGTAAGACCTAAGGCTAGTGTATTAGACCACTTAGATGAGGGCAAGGCATTTAAAGAGTGAGCCAGGTGACAATGTAGCATTCACCTAGTCAGACAGTTGGAGAGGTGAAGCAAAGGATAGGCCTTGAGGAATAAAAGAGAAGGAATCTTGGGTAACTTCCCTCTAGAGGGGAAAAATTTTCAGAAAATTGTTGGGATTACAAAATAAAAGTTGGTTAGACCCAAGCTCCCAAATTTGAGGAGCACTATGAAAACTGACCCTGAAGGATAATGAAAGAAAAAACACCTTACCTTCTCTTAAATGTATTTTCACAGTGACAAAAAGTTATCTTGTTTAAATAACTGTTTTTGTTTTTTTAAACTGGCTGTTTATCAGAGTTATAGAGAATGAAACCAGAAAGCACTGATGTGTGCCATCGAGAAACAGTGGATTGTGCATATCACAGAAATCCAGAGACTTAAGAACACAGTTTCACATTCTATTTTCTTAGAGAACCACTGCTCTCTTGTCTATCACTTTAAAGACACCAAGGTAAATAAATAACCCCAGATATTAGATGCTATTTAAACACAGACTGAAGATGTTGACAGAGTCACTTTTTTTTTGCTCATCTGCTCATCTTTTTTTTGAATAAAAATTTGTTCATTAATTTGTAAAATGCAATTTTATAAGCCTTTAATGACAGCTAATGCATTTCATTCAATACATCAAACAAAGCAATAATATCTACTGTTTAGTTTGCAAAAATCACTTAATAATAGAATTGTCATTACTTTAGCTATGATGGACCTGAATATCACAATTAAATAAGTTGGTGACCTGGTGCTATTGATACTGTCATTTTGCGGAAGTCTAAGGGCTATTTCATTAATGAAAAATATTCAACTTAAAAAAATTAACTAAGTTTTTAATACAACCTCAGTTGTTTCAAAATAGTTGCAGAGATAATGTTACTACCTTGTAGAAAGTTAGAAATTACAATATGCTCCTAATAACTAAATTTGACATTTATGAACTGTCAGTAGTCTCAATATAAATCCAGAAACTATTACCAGAGATTTTCATTAAAATTTAAAGTTCACACATAACAAAGAATGACATATTTTACTTTTTAAAAAATAAAAAAATGATAAAAATATTTAGCATCTCATTTTGATGAATTCTGCCTAAAGTCATCAATATTATTTTATTATGATATCCAAAGAGTAGCAGTGAATTTCTCTTCAGTTTCTGTGCTATTATCTTGCTTTCAGCTATATTCTGAACATTTCTCAAATTAAACTTTTTTTTTTTTTTTTACATTTTAGGGCATGAGAATACTTTATAAAGTTATTCTTTTACCGCTTACAGAATTCTTTTAAACTGAGGGATATACTGTACTCGGTGTCATCGTGTTATAGAGATGTTTGATTGCCAGGCTGGACAGAAAGCGGAAGATCTGCTTGGTAAATGGTTTAGGACTTTTGCTCCTTTTGTATTGTTAAAAAAAAAGAAAAAGAAAAAAAGCATAGTCATCCCATCTATCAAAAAAAAAAATGTTAAAGCACAAATATTTCCAAAACTATTCAGAGAAAGCAGCTCACAGTTCTGTTCATAGCACTTAGAAAATAAAAGTATGACTTTAAAGTTGTTGAGTCCTTCCCTGAAATTAAAACTGATGTTTTAATATAGATCTTGATGACCCGATGCTATCATCTCTACATGATACGTTTTTTTGACCTTCGGAATTATTCATAAGCCACAAATGTAGCCCTATGTTTTAAGTATGTCTTTGAAGTCTTTGACTAGATTCAATGTTTACAAGGATTCTCTCTGCATGAACTGGGTCATGTTGTTATGCTACTATGTCCTAAAACCAAAGAAAAATATAATTATGTATCAACACATATAGGATTCATCCTCGTTCTTAAGGATGAAAGGATAATTTGACTCAGCATTTTTGCAGCTGTTGAAATATAGCTATAACTTAATTTAATTTTTCTAGGTTGACTTTCTGCAAATGTCTAACGCAATGAATGTTTCTTTGGAAAACTTATGGCCCTTACTAAAAAAATCCAAGAGGCCAATTTGGTCATTTCAACCATGCAAGGAGAACAGAGGTTTTTCCTGTCTTTAATTTTCAACAATTCTGAGAGTTCTACTGAGTATAAGATAATGCAAATGGACCAAAGCTCCAAGCCAGTCTTCTGCAGAGAAAATCTGAGTCCTGCAAGTTCGATTAAGCTAATTTTCAGTCCAACAAGCTAATTTCCAGACAGACTTTTCTGATGTTTTCCCTCTGTTTGTAATTTGCATCATTAAATAGCTCAGTGTTTCAAAGCAGCCACGATACTAAGGTCACAGGGCTTTGTGTTAAATAGCAACCACCTCGATTTTTTTTTTTTAAAGGAAGGAACAGAAAGCAGCTGATCCTGCTGTAGCATGATTTTCTTTTTTTCTTAGTGGGAAGAGGCTGAAGTGTCTTGTGGATCAGAGAAATTTCCCTTTGGTTCGGAGAACAGCTTTCCTCAGTGCCTTTGTGCTCCAGAAAGCAGCCCAGGATCACAGGTGGCCTTGATTATCAAGATTTTTTTTTAATGGTGTCCCCCTCCCTTCCCTAGAACAGCAGGACATCTCCCTGACATGAATATCTCATTTTTAGTGGCACAAAATTCAAAAATCTTAAAGAGATATCCAAAACCTAAATTAAAAAAACAAAAATCGACCATTGAACTCCAAGGGTAAAATTGGTTAACAAACCTTACTGATGCTAAAAAGGGTTGTACGGGCAGATATGTCAAATTATGTCTCCTCATGGCCAATTTTCCCTAGAAGGTTTTCAAAGGATTCCTTCTAAAATAATACTGAATACAGAGACATCAGGAAAACACCTCTTCACTTTCACCTATACCTCTGCAGAATAAAATCATTCCTCTTTGTCCCTCTGGTCACAGGAATGTGCTTTGGCTTACTGACACCCCGGAGCACTGTTTCCACCCTACACGCTTACGTGGGTGCTAGTATTTAAAAAAATCTTCTATCCTATAACTCCAAGCCATTCATATTAATGTGCCTGCGTCAAATTACCCTTTCTATTCTGCAGGGGGGAAGAAAGACCATAAAATGCCCCCTGCATCCATAAGGACAACCCCATTGGCACAGATGGGAATTTTGCTCTGACGCGACAAGGCCACTCTCCCAAAACATGACCTAATAATCGCAGAGTTTCTTTGCAAACACCGTATTTTGTCATTAACCTGTCTCTACCATATCACGCACCCCTGAGCCATTCTATAGCAGCAGTCCCGGGAAGTTAAAGATGGCTCAGAAGAAAAACTGTCATCTTTAACAAAGAGAGGCAATCGATGCTTGTCATGGGGAAAGGACTGATTCGATGTGCAGTGTCTCTGGGTTCCTGTTCTGACTTGAGTTGTTTTCAGCACATTCTCCCCACATTACCAAAAGTTAGATAGTATATTTTAAGACATGGCACCATGTTTGATATTTACTGAGAATGATACGCTCAGGGCTTCATTTCCATGAAAACGTAGCCCTGAGAATTTAGAAACACACAGTGTAGAAGAATCCAATGTGTTTTAGGAGACCATGAAATCATACCAAAGCTCTTGCCAGACAACAAGGAGATCTTAATGTTGTGAAGCATATATATGAAATTGTCTATGTCCTTTCCTTGACACTAGTTCTTATGGTTCTAAGGAAATTTGGGGATTATAAAACATTCTACTGACAGACAAAAACCTTTTTGGAAAAAAAAAAAAAAAAAACCTCTAGTTGACTAATGCCAGTCTCTTTCAAGGAGTAATTCTGTTCCCTCCTCTGTGGATCTTCATCAACTGGCTTCTGGATGAAGCATAATGCTTACCACTCTCTCTCGAATCACACACTCTCTCTCTCCCCACCTCAGTAGAATACAGTCAGCTTGTGGGCAGGGACTGGTTCATGCATAGCACTAACTCAATGCTGGGCACATGTGCTGACCCAGCATACATGGCATTAGAACACGTCTTATTTTTCTTTTTAGATCTGGGTCACGGTATCTCACGACAATGTTTCAGTTATTATGAAAAGCTTTAACTTGTTGGGGAAAGGAAGAAAACTATTAAAGTTTCCTCCAACAAAGGAAATTATTAAAGTCCCCTCCAACAAAGACAAATGTGAACAAGATCCATTGGCAGAGGGAGTCTGTAGAAGCAGAAACCAAGGATTCACCTGCCAGCAGTGTATACAAATACCTGGGTGCAAATCCTCCCATGAATTCACTATCCATCCTACACCAAGGAATATGGGAGCAGATTTCATTTTCTATCTTTACTGCCTACTGAGATCCCATGGAGAAAATATGAACATACCTCAACAAGTGATGCAAGAAAGTTTCTTGTGAGTGCATTCCAGTGTGTGCAAACATGACATATTTAATTAGTATTATATTCCATCTTTTAAAAGACAACCAAGATTGGAGATATGATAATTACCTTTTAACAACTTAGAGCTGCTAACTTCTCAGGTAACCACGATTGTTACCGGGTCTTGGTGCAGACGGCAATGTAAGTCACCTGGCAACAAAACTAGAACTGGAAATGTTTTCACGCTTCTCTTTGGAACCAGACTAACGAGCGATGCACCTATGTTGTAAGTTCACGTGGCTCAAAGCAAAACAAGCTTGAACAGCTGCTTAAATAGATCATGAAAGGACGTGTGGTAGGTGACAGATGTGTCACTAAGGACATTTTGTTTATCCATTGCACTTAGGTTGAAGAGAATCATCAGGCTTTTAATTGTGCTCAAGAAAACTAGTTAGTCTTCAAAAAGCAATTTTTTTTTTTTTTTGGCCCCCACTCTATTGGGCAGCACAGAATTTTCAAAGCAGCACAATGTTGTAAAAAAAATGCCCTTTTAATCAGATTACCCTTGGCGAACGTCCCAAACTCAGGCTGAAGTGCAGTGCTGGGGTTTCTCAACAGCTTACACTAAGCCTGCACCATGGAAATAATCTACTTTTAAAACCCAGGAAACAAATCGACTTCCCTAAGGACATAAGTCGCTGTCATTAGGGAGTGATTAGGCTAAACATTTTTATACACTCTATCAACCCACTTTCAAATTATCTATCTATGGCTGATAGGAAGAAAGGAACTTCAGTGAGTGTTTGGAACAATCGTGCAGAAAAGTTAATGAGTCCAAAGAATAGACCAACAACAAGAAGAAATCAAAGCACTCCTGTTTCAACTTTAACCTGCTCACACCTAAATCAGGATTTTTTTGAACCCATCATGGAGAGTTAGGTCATGTAACAGACATGCAAAATAGTTTTCTTTGTAGCATAGCATATTTTCAAGGCCCAGCACCTCACATGTCCGTGATCCTTTTAGGCCAAGATGTTTCCTGTTGCATACTTTATATGGGGAATTCTGCAGGAATTAAGACTAAGGAAACACCGTATTTATGATTTATCATTAGACCATTCATCTCTCTCTCTCTCTCTCTTTTTTTTTTTTTAACAGGAAGGGTTCGTTCTGGAGATTTAGTGGCTCATCCTGATGTTGTCCTTGTGGAGTATAATCGGAAGTTAAAGCCTGGCCCTAAATACACCCACCTCCTTGCTTCCCATGAGCCCTCCTTCCACATACACGTGCTCCCATCAGGTGCTCTGGGAACAGAAGATTTAGAATCTTGCATTACCTTTGGTGCTACCCTACCCATGGTCTCGTTTACACCCACCAATGCAATTCTGAGCATGGAGGTTCTTGGTTTTAAAGTCATTTCTGAGCTTGTTTTCTTGTTTCTTGTGCTTTTAGTTTGGGAGAAATAGAAGCGAAAAATATCATCCAACTAAAAACATATAGAAAACACTGATCTCTTTAAGGAAAGAAGCTGAATATATGTCCTCAGCTGGTGGAGGTGGGAGGTTTATTTCTCTCCCATGAGACTGAAAGGGATTGGATCTAAGAACGGGCTATTCTACTGGTGCAAAGCTCTTGCTGAAACAATGTTTGAGTCCTACTTTGGACATTCTGCTGATAGTTTCATTTCTAATTTATGAAACATTTCATTAATCCTCAATCTGTCAGCTCTTCCTTGACAACAATAGAGGCTGACAGACAAAAGATTAAAATTTATTAAATACCTTACCCTTTGGACGTGTTTGAAATGCTCTGTCCATTTTTGTCCCCATTTCACCTAATTTTAAACAAACTGCACTCTTCCCAATTTTCTCAGAAAGCAAGTAGGCACCACAGCAAAACAATGTGTAAATACCGCAATAAACCACACTGAATCGAAACACACAGAAAAAAGATCAAAATACAGCAATTCTTGAGCAGAATTGCTGGCATTCACATTAAAAGCATCTCCTACCCCACGTATCTCAAGCATATTATTTTTTGTATGCTCTTCATCCTCATCCTCTCAGTCCTTCGCCCCCCCCTTCCAATCTCATAAATAATTCATGAACTGATAAATATGCAATTTCAAAAAGTGCAGACAAGGCAGCACTGCATTAAAAAAAAAAAAAAAAAGGAGAAGAAGAGCTTGTGCTTTTTACACACAAGTCCTGTGCTGCTCTTTCCGGATGACAAATTTCCTAGCATTCAAACCCTGTATTGTATATGTGATGGGAGTGTGCGTGCCTTTCTGGTCAGATACCTTGCTAGACATGTTATGAAGTATGTGAAGACGGCTGTAATACATAAACTATAAACATTTAAAGAAAAGAAGTTAGCTGTGTTTTAGAGCCTGGCACTTTACAGCGGAATGTCTGAATAAATAGTTCAGTTGTTTATGGAGTAAGAAGAGCCGGGACCTCTAGGTCTCACACCGGGGAGACACCTCTGTTGCAAAGATCTCAAGCTCCTAAGGTTCCTCCTAAGCAAGAGTCATGCCTTTGACATCCTCAGAACATTCTTCAGAGGCCAATGTCACAAGATCAACAGTAAACTCTTCTGCCTGAGCCTTCACACAGGTGAAGCAACCCATCTGAGAGCCAGAATCTAGAGCGGCGCGAAGAAGCTCCATTTTGTGGGCTAATTGCTTGATTACCAGCCTGAAACAAAATGGAGGCGAGACCTTTCTAAAGCGGCTCAGGGCTGAGGGAAATGTCTAAAGGGGGCAAAAACGTTCTTTAAAGAATATTCGTTATCTAATCAGATAGCTAGGAAAGGTACTGGAATAAATACAGATGACAGTGCACTTATATTCTGCAAATAGAGATAACCAGATAGGAGTAGCAACAGCTAAGGGTGTTCTTTTTTTTTTTTTTTTTTTTTTTTTTTTAAGAAACCTGATTTCAGTCTGAAATGTAACCTTTTCAAATGAACACTTAAATTGGAAAACACCATGGGTAAGAAATAGACCACAGCATTTAATTTGGACCGGCTAGTTGGAAGCCTGTATTTACTGTACTATAATTTCAAATTTAATTAAGTCACACTGCTGACGCCAGTAGCATCAACACAGTAAAGATGATTAATTGCATGCGTAAATGAAATATAAACAGCCCTAAAAGTAACATTAATGCAGAAACTTGCACACAGAAATGGTATGATAAATTTAAGTAGAAGCGCCTACCTGCGTCTTTGAGACACATGCCGGAATTGGGATGAGGGCCCTGCATTTGAATGGAATCACTGTACCAAAAATATAACCTTTTACGGATCATTATTTTTCTAAGACATGTGTCCCACCTCCCTTTTTCCTCTCCTCCCGTCCCTCAACCCCCAACATGATTTGTTATCTTATAGAAGACTTTTCACACAATTTGCATTGTCATCTTATGGACTGGCTACCCGTACACAGACATGAGCTGACACACTGCAGTGGTGGGACTGGGCTGTCACAACAAGGCAGCTGGACTGTTATATATTCCACTTTGCTCCCATTGTACTTTCATTCACAGCAGCCGTAGGACAAAGGGCCTGACAGAGCTAACCACGGATTGTCACCTTGATTTGTCCAGTCTAGCAGATAGGCAGAAATGAATTATATTCTTCTGCTTATAAACACAACACAGAAGCAAATAAGCTTGCAAACAGCATCTTCCAAACCACATTATCTAAGAAACATCAAGCATCTTCATAGATACAGCATGCTGCCTTGTTCAGTCGGTGAGGAAAAGCAGAAAGAACCCTCCGATTAGTGAAGACACAAAAAGCCTCTCCTCCAATAATATATTCTTGACATTGGAGCCTCAACTCTCTCTGATGGAGAGATATGTAATTTGTATTCTGCTTAGCTTTTATTTTTGATGAACGCTACCACAATGCTGCAGAATGCAAACTTGAATCATATTTTTCCCAAAAAAAAGTGCCATGTGAAACCTAGTAAATAAAGCTGTTGTTCTTTTAGGAAGAACTGTGTTAAACTGAAATGTTTTTTCTTAAAAATGATAAAATGAATGACCATTACATGTCTGCTATAATATACTCTTTGATTAAACCCAGAGGCTGTCTACTTAAAATGTGGCCAAATATTAAAGCTCCAAGCCTGAAAGCACCCCAAATAGTTGTCTGCTAATGAGGAAATTCACTGGCTATCTTTTTTTTTTTTTTTTTAATGCCAGTTGTTTAATCTACTACTTTATTGACAAGGTGTTTGTAAGTCTTTGAGATGCAGGCAATTTTAATAGCCACACATGGATAAATGAAGCAGACAGGGTTTGGTCATTTCTTTATGAAAAGATGCCTTCAAATCTGCAGAAAAGGGAAAAACTTTTTTTTAACTAGCTTTTTGAGGGAAGGACCGTAACATAACATTTCTCTGTGAAACAAAGAAAAAAAATGATGCCCTCCTTAAAAAAAAAAACAAAAAAACAAAAAACAAACAAAAAACTGATGTAAAGATCATTTAACATACATACATACATGCACTTACAAATTCTTTCCATTTTTTGTCGACAAAGCAATGCCTTTACTGATCCCCCCAAAGCTACCTTTTTGTAAAACCAGAGTTTCATGTTTAAGAACTCTTTGGGCTACATAATGTAACAGAGTTTGCTTTATTATTATTTTTTAATGCTACACACCTTAACAGTCTGTGCAGAGTGTGTGGCTCTGAAGAAAAGCCTTGAGAAGCATTTCATGTTCTGCTTTACATTTTTTTTTTTTTAATGTATGAGACAGGGCTCATCTGAAGATGCAGCATTTAAAAACCAAAATATTGCATTGTATATCTGAACGTATACTTATTTAAAACACCCATAGTAAAAATATGTCCCATTCAAAGGACCTATTAATTTTGAATTTTAAATTGCACTATCCTATTGTCTTCTGCTTATACATATGGATTCTGTTCACTAGGCAACACTTGGTACCTAGTGTTTTAAACGCTGACTAACAGGAACCAGCATGATACATGGAGTAGACAGTATGTAGGAAAAGAACATAAACCCCTGCCCCATACAGAAATGCAAATGATACTTGATCAAAGGGCTGCACATTCCTGGTGAAGGATCTGGTCAAAATAAAATGTTTTCTTTAGAAGGATGCACAAGAAAATCCTGCACACTTTGTTTCAAATTGATGGAGGAAAAACTCTAAATGTATCCCAAAGTGCTATTTATTATTGTCCAAGGAAAAATTGCACAAATGTGTCTTGCTTCGGAATTCTCTGCAGCCAACCCTAAGAGCTCTGAGGCCGAGCACCTGACCGCAGCAGAATCCAGCTTGATGGTTACGGTGGGTGACAGAAAGGGGCCACTGCAAATGCTATTATGCGGTTTGCACGGGAAGATTTCAGCACATTTCAGCTCTATCTAGTTATGCTAGGTAGCTGTGTTGTGGGGGGCTTTTTTCCTTTCTTTTCTTTTTCTTTTTTCATTTTTTAACTAGTAATGCATGGCTTCCAGTAATGAAATCCAACTTGTATTCTGTGACCACCATTTCCAGCACCCTGTGTTTTCAGATTTAGCATTATTTGACAGATTTTCAAGTTGCTTTGGCATTTCAATCTGCTTTATCGTTGTAAATAAAATTCGCACATTCGTCCCTTCATGTCTGTGGTCCTCTTTGAAAAACATGTAATTCCACTTTATCCCTTTATTTTAATTCTAAGTTCTGAAGACGGTATATAAAATACTAAGGTTTATGCCTAATTTATAGTAGAAATGCATGCCTTGTTTAAGGCTTTAGTGGAAAACTTCCATCTTTAGGACTAACTGGATTCCTCCAAGCTTGTCTTTTGTGTTTTTAAAATATAACATGTACATTGTCTTTAAAATTGAACGTGTCTTACCACACATTATTCTGAAATTTGGAGTTCTTTACAATTGTTTTCTAATAAGCACAACTGGAGCTCTGCCTAAAAGGCAGAAAGAAGGGCATTCTATAGTCATCAAAGAGGAAGAAAAAAAATGCCAAGGTTGAAAATGTAAGGGTTTAAGATAAACACATACAACCCGTTACTATTTTTTTTTTTTTTTGAATCAGTAAATTATGCTTAAGGAAAAAAATGTTTACAGCATTTCTTGGAGGACACAAATAAAATATTTTGAAACCAAGATTTTGTCCCAGAAAATCTTAATTGGTCACCCTTTCTCCCCACTGCCTTCTCACCCTGCGCCAGAATGTTCTTTTGAAACCTAGGTTAAAAGGGGGGAGGGGGCATCAAATCACTGTTCAGCATTGCCCTAAACTTTCATTACATCTGAGAGCAAGGCAAGCCGCACAACTCTGCTGCCTGATATATTGCTGAGTGGGCCGTCTAAGGTTCTATTTTCCACGTCGGGTCAAGACTGCTGACATGGGATTAATCAGCTACTCCTCCTAAACCATGAATCAGAACAATTGCTGTCAGTTTCATATGGTACAACTGGCTGGAAACAGAAGAGTTGGAAACGGAGAGAACATATCAGGAAAGCAGAAAAGAAAATGTTAGTGGATCATGGTACCTCCAATTTGGCTCCTTGTGATTTGGAATAGTAATCAAATTAAAATGATGAAATATGTGTTCAACCTAGGGATTTGGGAACATCTTTCCCACTTTTTTTTTCTTTTCCTTTCGAGATCTTGTTCGTACATCGACTGTGACATTTTATAAAAACTTCCCACTGGTTGACTCTCTTTTCGAGGCACCATTTATGTTCAAGTCCACATTTAAACATGTCTGTTGACCCAGGGTTAAATTCGAGGAAGCCTGTGCAAAACGCGTGCAGCTTTTCTGCATACATATTGCCAAGCCAACATTGTATTTAACCTCTCTGTGAATGTTTGCATTACAGAATTGGAAAATACTGGGTGCAAATGTCTGCCTAAAGGGGAACTGAAATCCTTCACTATTAGAGAGAGATGTGACAAGCTTCTTTTCCTGCTAGGAGATCCTAACATTAAAATGGCCTTCCCCCTAAGTGAGACTGCTTCTTTTACTAAAAATGCTATGAAAGTGGATACTTACCGTTCACGTTTGGAAAACCTAACCTTCTCTTGCCTTATAAATGATATTCAGCGAAAACCAAGAATTATTTTTCTTGGAGATAAAGTGTCACATGCACAAGCTTTTTCTATTTCTTAGCATGAGAACCAGATTCTCTCAGGAAAGCAAGTATTAAGACTGTATGATGATAGACAACCAGGCTACGTGGGCAAAGGTGATTAATAACTGCGCCATAAAAAATGAACTAATATTTTATTGGAGAATAGAAAATGCAGGGAATTTTTCAAAATGAAAATGTACTCTCAATTATTAAATTTAATATTATTCAATTGTAATACTTTGTTCAATTTTGAGATAGAGCTCTGTAGAAAATATCCCAGCCATGATTAAAAAAAAAAAACAGAAAAACAGATGTTTTTATGTGGACAGATTTTTGAAAGTTAAAAGAATTTGTTCTTCAAAATGTTAGGAACAAAAATTACATAAAAATAGAATGATATACGGTATTTATAAATACAATTATTTCCTGTGTACCCTGAGATCTGCTTTTACATAACTGATTGAAGATAAAAAACTTATTTTGATGTTTAGCAATGCTACCACAAAGGTGTTCATAGCATAAAATAGAATACAAAAAGTTCAAATTGTAAGAAATAGGGCAAAAATTATGTCTATGAGCCAAATCCATTCACCGTAGACACAAATTCTATTTTATCTTAACCACATACATTGTATAGACATATAGGCAATTATTAAAACAAGCTGCAGAATTAATCCCTCAAATGAAATGGAGTTATTCCAAAAGAAAGGTATGTAACATTAAAATGATATTTTTATTTTAGTATGCAATAGTAAATACTCATTTTATACCACAAAAGTCTATACTTAGTGATATTGTAGTAGTTAGTCTATCTGTACTAAAGTTTGTGAGAAGATGGCATCGCATAAGAAAGAAATGGAAGTATCTGTAACCTTGTCATGAGGATTTATTCTTCTCCAAAAGAATTTGCCTTATAACTTGAAGACATTACTTGGAAGCAAATATATAGCTGTCATCTCCTCTTTAAGATTTAAACAGTATTTAAGATGTTTTTGTAAATATAAATTTATTTGATTAAATAGTCTGGGTATTGAAATTAAAGCCATACTATTTCTTCAGTGAAATAACGTTTGATAGAAAAAAGTACAGAGTGATGTGAAACATAACTTAGCCACACGAAAGTACTTACAAGAAGCTCTGTTTTTGGAAGTAGCTGACTTATTTTTATCTAAATGGTATAAAAGATTAATGCATTTGATAATTGATGAAATATTTGATTATAAAAATAATTGGTTCCAGTGTAATTCAAAATGACTATTTAACAGAACTCTAACAATGATTTATAAGATGTTTGATAAAATTACTGCCAAGTTTTCAAATTGTACAAAGTAATCTAAATAATTGGGAAAAGGCTATTTAGAATGCTGTTAATCATTCTTCCCATTTTTATTAATATTTGTAATACAAGTAATAATAAAAGTATTTCCAAAGAACTCCATAAAAGTACCTAGAGTCTATATATCTATATATATATATATATACACATATATATATATATATATACACATACATATTTTTTATTTTTCCAGGATTTATTCTAATTTAGAGTATTTAGTTTGCTTCTTTTTATTTCAGAAGAATATCCATAGTATCAATATTATTGCCTTAATACTTGAAGGAAAGCTTCCTATGAAGTGATTTATAAATGGAATTCTGATCCTTTTTGGAGAATGAGACTATTCTGCTTATCCTAAATCAAATATCACATGCTCTATGTGTATATTTGAAATGCTTTGATAAAGGTGGTCAGAGGTGAAAGCCTATGCCCTGAGTCTCAGTAAAATCAGGGTAACTGAGTACAAATAAAGATGAACAGGTCTGAGATTGTAGCTGAATATAATTTCTGCAAAAGTCAAACTGCTCCAGAAATACCGAAGCGCCCACAAAGGTGGTGGTGTGGGGGAGGCGGTGGGGGGAGAGGAAGAGGGAGAGGGGGGCCTTGATAACCTTTAGGAAGGCAACCGGTTCACTGATGTGACTCCTACCATTCTCTGCAGAATGATTTGCACTAAGAAAGGCTGGACATCTACTTCAAAGCTACACTCAGCCTCTGGACTCTTGCTAACTTGTCCTCAATTATAGATGACCTTTAGGAAAAGAAGGAAAAAGAAATATTTCTTTTCCATTAAATGGAACAAAATTAGTATTTTTAAATTGCTATGTGTAAACGCACAACTGAAACACAGACCATTTTTGACTTGCCTTTTCTTTACCTACATTTTGTCTGCTTTCTGCATACGATTTGGGGAAAGAGTTTTAAATTATGATGTATAATCTCAGACAATATAATCAATATTTAATACGGTTTAAAATTCCATTTTAATCTATGTAAAAGAATCTAGAAGCATGTATGAGGATGATTTATAAAGCAGATTTTTTTCTATAAAAATGTTAATTGGTATAAAACTTTAATTTCTTCTAATGAAAATAATATCAAATAGCAAAACCAAAATATTATTATCTCTACTTGGAAAAAAAATCCCTTAAACTATTTTTTTTTGACAAAATACATGGATGATACCTTGAAATTAGAAAACTGTAGAACCTAATTTGAAGAAGAGAGAATTCTGCCGGCCAACTAAGAATTGTAAAATATATACCTGAAAAGGACTTTAGTATTATTAAAATTACCTTTAGCTTTATGTAAAATTTTTTATGTGTAACACAAATAAATTTGCATTAGTTAAATGCTGCTCTAAAAGTCCACGTGAAAGAAACAGAACTATCACAGGATAATAATGGTACTATCAAACAAGAATTCTTAAATGTCAGCACACTCCATATAGATAGTATTTGATTAATAAAATTTCTCATATAATTGGGAATTTACTCTCAGAGTTTCTAAAGCACACAAATCATCTGGTCTCTATTCAAATCATTGTTTGAGTCTGTTAAGAAAATTTTTTGAAGATTTTATATCTCTAAAAAAAGCATTTATGTCTTTCTTGCCTTATACGAGAGAAGTTAACACTTTAAAAGTTTTCACTGAGTCCTGTTTGTTTTAAAGAAAAACATCTTTGTAACTAAATTTTGCATTTTTAACTCACTATGTAAAATATGGAAAAAATAGAAAAAATGTAGAATAAGAAAACAAATCATCTACAATCCTAAACCACAGGCAACTCCTGGAAATATTTTAGATATTTCCTTCCAGTCTTTTTTTTTCCCCTAGGATTTTGCTTTTTATAAAAGTTTAATATTAAAAATTTTACATAACTTAGCATTCTGTTCTTTTGTTCTGAAGTGTGTTATTAGAATTTTCCTACATCACTGCAAGCCCTTTGTAAACAAAATTGTAACAGTGATATGATAGTCAATCATATGAAAATCTTAGCTGAATCACTTTTAAGGGAACAAGGAAGGGCATTTGTTATTTGAATAATATTTTGGTGTACACTTTTGTGAAGATAATAATTACTCCGAGTTCTTTTTTTTCTACCCCTTACAGTTTGGAATTGTGTGAGTTATTTAAGACAAAAGAGAAAAATTAAAAAGAAAAAATAACAACACGGAGTTACAGTGAAAATGTTTATGGGATAAATAGCTCAGCTTTAACAACACTCTTGCCAAAAAGCTTGCAAAGCCTTCCTCACTTGGTGGCATGTGAGGAGGGCTGTAATAAGAATGGCTGAGGTTTGCTGGAGCCAAAGCTTCCAGAACGAAGAATCTGCAGGTTTAAAAAGGTAATGCTATAATCTTACATTTATTCAGAGCAAACCCCAGATGTACAGTGTGACCATTTGCAAATGTCATTTAAAAAGGACATAGCTATGAATTCCGTATTTGGTTCAGGTAACCTTGTTGTTTTGGATGTGAGATTGATATTTGTGTGTGTGATGTATGTACATTCACCTCAAAATGTTGTAGTGAGAATCAGAGTCACAAGAACTGCTAAACGAAACAAGGAGGAAAATGTGCAGTCAGGTGTGTAAACAATGTCCCTTTTCAAATATTGAAGAACATTGCAGGTACATAAACATCTCTTTTCCTTACCCTCTTTCTCACTATGGACAATCCCCTGGAAGAAAGCAATGGTCCCATTTTTATCAATAGGGCTCCAGAGGTATTTAGGAGTACCTTGCTGAAAAATCAACAAAATCCTATCTTTATTACATAGTATCTGTGACCTATAGGTAAATGTGTTTTTTCCCTCTCGTTCACTGATCATTCTAATTGACTGAAATGACTTGATGCTAGAGATAGGATGGAATACCTTAAAATAAATGTAACGATCAATTTAACAAATTTTTGTATTTAATTGAAGAGTTACGTTGCTTGATCATCTTATTTAGTTTGGGGATGTAGCGTGTTTGTGTGTGTGTGTGTTTCGAGAAGGGGAATGATGGGTAGGAAAGCTTCATGCCTAAGGAGAAGGAGAAATGATCACAGATGCAGAAAGTATTTAAAACAACGCATGCAGGCATCTCTGAAGCCTTGATTACAAGTGTCAAATGTTTCTCACATGTCTCAACTATAAAATGATCCTGACTCCATTACTTTAGAGAGCCAAAATATATGGTATTTGCATGTTAAAGATCTAAATGGGATATTAATTGTCCTCTTTCTTCTTGCAGTTTATTTTCAAAGCAAAGTGCACATGATATATTTAGAAATATGGTTTGATATATCCGTGCTAGCAAAGGGGAGCAGGGTTGATTTAAGTGATGCTGTAAAAATGGATGTGTCCTAAGATGTGCTCTCTCAGTTGTTCTGCGGGTTTATTCTAACATGAAAAAATAATCTAATCTATGCTAGTTAAGAAGATTATGTAAGGTATTAATTTATTTAAAATTAGGATACACTTGATATTGTGTGAGTTCCAGACATGCAAAGCAGAGGAAGAATTATGAGCCCAGGCACAAAGGAAGGGTTTAAGCTGGAGTATCTGTTTTATTGCAACCCTCATTTTGTAAAGTAAAAGTGTTCATTCTTCAGTTAATGAAAAAAGAAATAGTTTCCATTTTTTTCCTCACCAAATCATCAAATTGAAGAATGAACACTACTAAATTTAAAGGAAAGTGAAAACTAAAGATGCTCTTTCTGTTTTCCTTGGGGGTGTAAAGAGAGATTGTTCTTTTCCAATTTATTTTGCACTAGGAAGGTAACTTTTATTTTGTGGTTAATTTAATTACCTTCTACACCTCATGGATTTAGAACATTTCAAGGAATGTTTTCACGTCCCCCTTTCCCCCATATCTCACATGTGATGTGTGAGAAAAATCTTTGAAATACTAGTGTTTTCACATGACGCAAATTCCTTGAAAGTATAATCTTTGTCTTTCTAAGGGAACTTACGTGTGAATTAAAAATTCCTATCTTATTCTAGTAAAATATAGTCAATCTTCTTAAAACACTCAATATATACTTGTTTTCACTTAGTTACTTCCTTCTAAGATACTATGAGCAATTCCACTGGTCGATCTCATTCAAACAGTAGTTATTTCCTGATTGGAGGTACCAAAATTACATAGAACATAGAGGCCTGAGCAGAAAATAATAAAAGCAGTTTAACAAAAAAACCCACCAAACTCACATTTTCAGGTAAGTCTTTTTCACTTAGAGGCATCACCTCAAAAGTCTCCTTTGTGTGGCCACTCCTCTCTTTGAAATTACCTTGATAGGTATCCTGTTTACAAATCTGCAGTGAGGTCAAATTATCATGTATTGAGAGGATTTGTAATACCATTCAGTGCCAATATTGGTGGACAGGTGATCTAGCTTCTTTTAGGTCAAGAAGAAGAAGAAAAGAAAGACTGTAAGAGGCTGGGTGGTATAATAATGCAACCAGCCTTCTTGAGTGATTCATGAACATTTCAGGAGATAGTACTAAAAGATCTATCAAACTTGAGTGAAAACAAGTCATGAACTGGATATGTGGGTTCCAAGATTTCTCATTTAAAGGACAGTATTCATTTGGACATATGCTGCTAATTTGCTGTGTTTAAATATATCTATCCTTACTTTAAGGGGACACTGCATGACTTTCACTGCATTTAGACCTTGAAGCAGGAAAAAGTTGTGAGAGGTGCCATTATAAACTGGAGCTTCAATATATTCTGTAGCTTGGGTTCCAGTCACTTAACTATTTTCTCCCTGGACTTCCATTTGCAAGTGGGGAACTTTTGTACTTCATTCTAGCTCACTGGGTTTTTTCTACAGAGTCATTTTCTACAGAGTCCCAGAAGAGAGAAATGACCTAAGAAAGTCAGTCTTGCTGTCTTACCATTAATACTTTAGATCCAGAAAATGGCATTATCCACTTTGGAATCTTCAATGTATGTATTAGGGGGCTTTGAATGAACCATCCTTGTTTCTCAAACCAAAGGAATCCTCAAAGAAAAAAGATTCTTAATCTTTGATGGTAGTCTGTAGTTTGAACGATATGTCACAGGTTGTGAAAATAATTCCAAAATCCCTTATAGTAATACTTTGTTCGATTTCCATTCATTGGCTTAGATGACTATTTGAAGGGACTAGAATTCTGAGGGTCCACTTCCTGATGTGCATGTCTAAAATGTCTTCAAAAAATTTTATTTTCACACATCTATTCATTGCAGAACATACCATTATGAAATTTTAAATGTTAACAACATAACAACTATAAGCCACATGATTGCTTTTTCCCTAGGAATAATCCCTATTGAATTGAATTGAATTGAATAAATTCAATTCAGAATAAAAACTAGATTAAAGGACATACTAAAACTAACTTTAATTGTAAAATGAAATCATTCTACCATGTACTATTTTATTTACTTTTGCTCCCCATTCCAGGAAAATGGGTTGTTAAAAATATCTTTTATCATTGGGCTCAGTTGTTATTTTTGACCACAAAAGTTTAGAATATGAAAGAACCTAAATATTTTTTGAAGCATTTAGAAGTTAAAAAAAATCCTCACTCTATATGAAGCAAAGCAGTCATGAGCTTTATTCCCACTTCACAGATAATTTATTCATTTAGGCAAAATTCTATAACATATAATGCCATTCGACAGCAATTTCCTGGGCCAGGGATCGAACCTGTGTCACAGCAATGACCCGAGCCACTGCAGTGACAATGCTGTATCTTGGCTGTTAGTCACAAAAATGGAAAACTTTTCTGCCTTCTATGCCTTTATACAACTCAATTATAAACATCTGAGGCTATAACCTGAAATTTAGGATGCTGTTGGTGATTTAGTTACATTTATCAAGTATTGAGCAATCTCATTTTACATTTTTAAAATACTGTAATAGTCAAATCTTCTTTATTAAAGACTATATTCTAGTGACCATTTGGCTTTAAGACTCTAAGGAGTATGAAAGACAGCCTGGACCAGTTAGAAAGATGTTTAGACCAGCAGCATCGAGAGCTTTCTGCATCCACATGGACATTCCTGAACTGGGGATCACGGTCCCTGAATCGATTTTATTCAAAGGATGCTGTGTGAATGAATGCAATAATTTGTCTTCAAAAAATGAATGAAAGAAAAACTATTCTTACTTTACAACCACAATGCAGAGGACTTCCTGTAGATCCTCTATTAGTTCTTATAATCATAAAGAGTAATTTCTGAATCTCTATTTTTTTTTACAATATCTTATAATTCTACTTCCTTTGATTAACAGGTTTCTCTTCCCTGCAAAATGCTCTAGGTAGCAACAGAATTTCTTTAAAGCTGCTAAACTTCCTCTATTTTGTGTTCATATACAGCAAAACTAATGCTATCCATTAGAAATGGAGTAACTGAATGTGTCTGCTAGATACTTAGATCTTAGGTACAAATAAACTCCAATTTACTTCCCTCTGAAAATTGCAATCATTTAGAATGTCTCCTCAACTCTCCAACAGACAGGCCAACCCACTGTTCAAAAACAACTATATAAAATAAATTATTTCAGAAGTACCCTGGTGGCTCAGTGAGTTAAGGATACAGCGTTGTCACTCCAGTGACACAGGTTCGATCCCTGGCCTGGGAAATTCCACATGCCATGGGTGTGGTCAAAAAAATAAAATAAAATACAGTAAAATAAAATAAATTATTTGGAGGTGGGATTTTCCACACTGAATTAAACACCATTATAACAACCAAATTAAAATAAGAGCAAACTGTGAGATGAATATATGTATTTATTCACATAATTGGCAGATAGTGAATTAAATTTGGAACTTTGGTAAGAGCTCTTAGATATTTCAGGATTCTAATCTTTATATTCTAACCTGAAGTTCCAGTTGGCCTTATTCCCTTGGAACTTGAGAATTATTTCCAGGACTAAAATATGAGCCTGATGTCTGCATACCAGAACTTATTTTACAAACTTGAAACGCTGGTTATTGTCTAGGCTACAAACCCATACACATCTTTATTTGAAAGACATGAACAGTGTATTAATTTACAGTCTGCTTTTCTTCCATCTGTGAATACTGCATCTTCCCTCATTCAGGCCAGACCCCAGGAACCTGGCATGTTCTTTAGACCAGCGTGTAAAGGCCCATTTGGCCAAAGCAGAGCTGCCCTTGGAATCCACATCTCTGGCCGCAGTTGTGTTTATCCTTAGTATCTAGTTTCAGTTATCTTTTTGTTCCATTTTGGACTGTGATCTATTTGTTTCATTGACTAAGTTCCCATTAAAGAACGCTGAACAGGACCACGGTGAGATGGCACAATGAGGCCAGAGCTCAGCCTCGTTCCTAGCCCAATGGCACTTAATCACTCCACTTCGCTTGCCAACTGTTTCTTGGCATCTAATTTAATTTGGGGACTTGCCTAAGCATTTAATTGAACTTGGAGAACTCCTTTCAAATATTTATACCCACTTTCTCTTTCTCCTCCTGCCCCATCATCTTTTCTGCATTACCTTTTAGATCAGATCCATTTTCAATTTTTTTCCAAAATACTGGCCATTCTTCTTTTTGTATTAGGTATATTACCCCCAATCCTAATAAGACTTTATTTTTTTAAGTATCGTTTGCCTTCCTTTTCCTCTAGACCTCTTTTTGCTTCATTATAGCAAAAGAGTTTCATGTTCTCTCTGTTCACAAAGTTTTTATCTAACTTGTATCCCATCCCTCTGATAATTTTCTTGTATAAAATTCAGCAGCACAAAAAAATGACAGTAGATTCCTTATACTTGAAGCCACATAAACTTCAAATTCTCTTCTCTGACCACAACTCTCCCTGCTCAGTTCTTTTACTCTCTAAGTCTTTCTAATATTTAACACACTCTTGAATTTCATCAATATCTACAATTTCATGACTACTCTTACTTCTCTTCTCAATCTATCCATGTTCTCCTGCTTTTATGCCCTTCTAGCTTCAGCCTCATAGGTCATCATTTTTCCTAGACTTCAAGCCCATAATAGTCAGTCCCATAAATATCAGAATTTAAATCTCGGTGCTGGAACAATCCAATCATTTCCCTTTGCCACTGTGATACAAACGTACGCAGTTCCATATGGTGAAGTACAAACCAATAGGTCCATATATATATATGGTTTCCAACCCCCTTTGGAATTGCAATGCTATTCATCTGTATTTTTCTTCACCCTTCAACTGTTTCCTCTCTCATTGTCGCCATCTACCTTTTCCAGATGTTGTTCAAACTCCCGAAGCCATAGAACCAATACTTCCAATTATACTTTGAGCTGGAGATTTTCCCTACAAACCCCCAAATCCTTTGTTCGTAATTCATAAACCATGGTTTTATTCACAACACCTGTAGCATTTTAAAAAGTGTGGTAACTGCAAACTTTAGCAAACCCAATAAAAATAATAGACAATCTAAAGATAAATTTAATAATAGGTGATAAGAAAATATTCAAATTTGTGAGAAAATAGATTATTCAATAATGATAGAACAACTGGTTAGCTATTTGGGAAAATATAAAATGGGATCAATACCTCATTACTTACATCTAACAATAATAATCACAAGAATATACATAGTAATAATTCTTTTTGCATCAATGAAATAATGAATTTTTTTTCAAGAAAACAATGCTTAAAATATGTATAAACTGGCTTTAAAGGACATCTTTCTAACCTTGTCATAAAAACCAGAAAAAATAAATGAAAATGGTCAAATTCAATTACATCTAAATTCTGTTTTGCACAACCCAGTCAAAATAGGGACAGAAGACCTAAATAGATTTTTCTTCAGAGAAGACATACAGACATTTCTCCAAAGGACACATACAAATGAAAAATTGCTTGATATCACTAATTATTAGAGAAAAGCAAATCAAAACTACGGTGAGGTATCACCTCACACTGGTCAGAAGAGTCATCATTAAAAATTCTACAAATAATAAATGCTGAAGAGGATATGGAGAAAAGGGAATCCCCCTATCCTGTTGGTGAGAATGTAAATTGGTGCATTCACTATGGAAAACAGTGTGGAGGTTCCTTAAAGAACTAAAAATAGAGTTACTGTATAATCCAGCAATCTGACCTCTGGGCATATATCTGGAAAAGATGAAAACTCTAATTCAAAAATACACATGCACACCCATGTTCGTAGCAACACCATTCACAATAGCCAAGTCATGGAAGCAATCTAAATGTTCTTCAGCAAATGAGTGGATAAAGAAAATGTGGCAATATATACAGTGGAATATTACTCAGCCATCAAAAGAATGTAGTAATGCCATTTTCAGCAACATGGATGGACCTAGAGATCATACTAAGAGAAATAAGTCAGAAAGAAAGATGGATATGACATCACTTATACATAGAATCTAAGAAAATGATATACATAAACTTATTTACAAAAGTAGACTCACAAACATAGAGAACACAATTACAGTTACCAAAGGAGAAAATGTGGGAAGGGATAAATTATATGTATGGGATTATCAGATACACACTACTACATATAAAATAGATAAACAGCAAGAATTTATTGTATTTATTGTATTTATTTATTGAATTTATCCCAGGGGATCATATTGAGTATCTTGCAATAACCTCTAAAGGAAAAGACTCTGAAAAAGTCTATAAATATATAAAATGAAATCACTTTGCTGTACACCTGAAACTAAGACAATGCTGTAAATCAGATATGTTTCAATAGAAAGCTCTGTTTTGCAAAATAAGATAAAAAACAAGTGAACCAAACAAAAAACAAGATGACACAATGTTGTTATTGAAGTGTTATTTATAATGAAAAATTTTAGTCTCTATTTTATCGTTAAATATAAAATATAATCAAATCAATTAAATTATAGTATATACCCATTATAAAATGCTGTACTAAAATTAAAGCTAAAGTTGTAATGTAATGTAGTATGTAATATCATGGGAATTAGCTACAACATATTATTGTCAGTGAGACAAAAGGCAGGGTACAGTACAATATTATATTAGTATTACATTAGATCAGTGTATGTATATGTATGGAGACTTTCCATAACAGGAAGGTTGAAAGAACCTAGATTGTTGAGTTAATACAATATCTTGCCATTTACTATTAACGTATTTTATATGACAGGCGCTACTCCAGGCAATCAAAAATATGACCTTCCCAGTTTCATAGGCTGAAAACAGTTTTTGAGAGTGTGAGCAACTTTCCCTGAACAAGGAGATAGAACAGTGATGAAGCCAAAACCTTAGTCTAGTGTCGGATCTACCATATGAGAGCTGATCCCAAAGGGAAGGTAATTAGTTCAATATAACCAGTTATTTTCCATTTCCACTAAGACAGAGAAAGGAAGTTATCAAAATTAATGTATGTAGATATGATAAAGAATGTTTTTCTTCCTCTCTCTGTTTTTTTCTTTACTTCTTTTTTTTCACCATAAAGAAAAACTGATAGTGAAGTAGAGTGGTGGGTACCAAATAAAGTACCTTCTACGGATTTATCTGCAGTGTTGTCAAGAAGGTACCACCAGTGTGCTTCCCAAGGATGACATCTGTTGGCTGCATACAGGTGTGTGAGATGGATGAGCGTAGCCTAAGACATATGAATCAGGTAACATCTACCCTGGATGTTTGAGAACACCTATTTAACTAGATCTTTTCTTCTCCAGTTTGTGATTCAGATCCATGCATCTCATCTTAGCCTCTTGTTCCCTAGAGATAAGCTTGATTCATACAAGGGATCTAGGCAGGGTGGGGGAGAGATGGGGTGGAGGTATTTGCAACTCACTTCCAAAGTGCAGAGGAAAAGCAAGATTAGTTTTCATCCAGACGACTCTTCTCACTTAAGAAAGATGTGGCTTACTGCAGAGTTGAGATTACAGTCAGAAGCTTAATTAAAAGAAATAGAAATTCATACAAAATCTAGAACAATTGAATTGAAGCCAAATATTACAGGTGTCACACATACAATATTCAAAATAAATTTGAAATAGCAAAGGAGGAAAGAACTTAACATTTATTAAAAACTCACTTTTTTATGCAACAAGGTGTCATGTATATATATCACCTGACATTTGAATCCTAACCGAGTCTACCTGAGTAGAACCTGTGCAGGTAAGAAACCAGCTTGAAATATCTGAAAACAAAAATCACTAAACTTTCTAGCTTCCCGGGTGATATAGAAAATCTCTGGCAAAACAAGGTATCTGGGTCAACCTTCTCCTCCCCATGATACTTCATTCTGTTAAATACTGACAGTGATTCTTCTCTTTCTGATGAGTCTTTGTGTTTGCTACCCTTCTTCACCTAAAGTGGTCTGCAATTTCAAACTCGAGTTGATAAATGGCACTTTCATATTGTAATTTAGGTAAACAGTGAAAGTAAGAAAAAGGTAAATGTAGCAGTTCCATTGGGTATGAATTCTTAAAGCATATAAGGTCAGCTGTGTTATTTTGTAGACTGTGATGACTTCGGTGCAGCACAGTCAGCCAGCGCTTCTGGGCAGAAATTCTTTCTTTTTGCAACACATTTTATATTATTGGAATAGGTCTATTAAAGTAACATACTTTTTAGATGATGTTTGTGATAAAAATACGTGATAGGTGAAATATAAACAAATATATAGCCCGAACTCAAGGTTAAAGTCACCACTGCTAATGCTTAAATCAATTGATTGTCAGCTGTTAAAAAAAAATTGCAAGGGTCCCTAAAGTCTGCTCTTTCTTCAGATTTGACAAGTGCTTTTAATGTTCATGTTAGAAAATAACTGTACTGGTTACAGATCCTTGAAGTAGTAGATTAAATCTTTCAGTTTAAATATTAAGTGGGTATAATAAATATTCAAAAGATGTTTTCACCTTCTAGGCTAGAATTTGCCTTAAAAGAAACAGAACATGAAGGACATTCATCATAAGAATAGTTTCCTAAAATTGTAAAACTGCTACATATACAGTGTATGTGATATAGATAACATATAGTTCTTGTTGAACTATCCGTATAATAATTCCCTAAATTCCTTATTTCTATCATTTTTCTTTTATTTCATGTGGGATCTTTTAAAGCCCTTGTTAACTGTATATAATGAAATATGAACACATTTCTTACCGCACTGTTAACTTGGGTCATTTCTTTTAAGAAATCGATGGATAACATATGCTTGTCTAAGCATGTTATGCAAATTATTGGCATAAAGGGATTTTAACATGTAGGTAGTGCAAAACATGTCAGAGTGACAATTCTTGCATTCAGTATACATCTTTCTCGACAATTACCATGGTTATAACGCCTTTTTACATGTAGCCATTTTATATGCATGTTAAGAAGCAAGGCATACACATGTACCTGCAAGATATTGGAGTTATATTCTGAACACTATGTCTCTAACTTGGTACTTGGACTCTGTTCTCTGTTTATAAAATCACATTCATGAGATACCCCACCAAGGTGAGCTTGTCTCTTCAGAAGGTTTGAAGTGGAAATACATTAATATGGAAGGAATTTTCTCTTTTCTCATTTGAGACCGTCACATGGTCAGCAGCTGAAATGTACACCAGACATTCTCAGAAATCTTCTGGTAGCCATATTACAGCTCTCTTCCAAAGGCAACTGCACATTGCCTATTTTCTAGCTGCTTTTGCAACACTGTTCTACATGACACACAGTCCCCATTTTTAAAATATACTTTACTAAACAAGTTTTATGTTATAAAACAGAACAATATGAATACCATCTATGCAATCTGCTATTCTGTGTTGTCAGATACGTCTTTTAAAAGAAAAACTCCATAGCAATCAATCATGTGACATAGTCTCTTTTTATTTTAAGAAAAGAATACCATATTTCATCTATGATGGAGGCAATATCAAAATGCTACTAAAATATCAGTATGGATTTTTAGCATTTCCAAGTGCACAGTGTCCCACATTTGCTGGAATAAGGTCTCAGAATACAGCTTGTCAGTTTGAACAATTGTGTGGGGATGGGACAGATGGGCAGCTGTTTCTTTTTTTAATCCCAGATTTTGTTCGTTTACTTTAAATAATGTTGAAAAATTTTTTTTCAATTGTGGAAAAAACAGCCTTTTTTTAAAAAAAAGAAAGTAAAATCGTAGCTATGAACTATAATGAAGAAAAGATAATTCCTATTACTTGGAGTAAAAATCTCTAGCTCATTTTACTGAAAACAATAGATTTTACTGGCTGTCCTGTGATGGAACTGATCATTATTTATACCATAATTGATATGACCAACTGTCTGTTCAGTTTTATAGGAAAAGACAAAAATACTGATTAAGTCAAATTTGTATAATCAACTAGGCATCATTATTTCTGTTAGTGCTTATGGATTTTCCACGTTTTGGTCCCAAATGTAAACTCCTTTCTTAGCTGTACACTGCACTATAAATTAATCCAAACTAAAACTATTTTTAAAAGCCTTTTGTTCATATAAAAAACATGATAAGAATGCCTCTATTTTTAAATTGGCATTTCTTTCTTCTATCATAATTACTTCCCCATATTATGAAAGAATAAAGATTTAACTAATGCCCTAAGTAAATTGGCCAAAGATTATAAATAATGACTTTTCACTAGGCACAAATCTTCTGTAATTAGAAAGGGAGGAAAATAATCTGTAATGAATGAACTGTATTTAATATATAAGTACTGAATATTGAACACAGATGCCTCTATACTAGTGCTCAAGTGAAGGAAAAAACAAAACAAAACAAAACAAAATAAAAACTACATTTATTTCTTTCCTGAGGAAACATCCTGTATTCTGGGAGGGTAAACACCCAACTCAGAAAAGCATCACCAAAAAAAAAAAAAAAGTAGAATTTTAATTAGTTGAAAACCAAAATGCCTTTGAAAGAAAGATTTTAAATAGCAAAATGGTCATTATCCCATTATGTTACTTGAGATTATTCCAGGTAATATAGTTGACCAGAAACTACTTCTGTATCCTATTCAGAAATCTGAATTTTTTCCTACCTTCAATTAAGTAAAAAATCATTTCATTGGTCAGTTGCATACTGTGCAGCAATGCTGACGTGATAATTTTATATAGGAAATATAGTTCTATTGAATGATTTTAATGGATTGAATCTGTTCATACAACAGTGGTTGATTAAAGAACCTACTTTAATATCTTAACTTAAAACAGACTACAATGCTTTATAACTCTAAATTGTTAGAACTCATTTTTAATTTCTCTAAAACTGATAAGCCTTCCTGCCCTTCCCTAATTTCACATTTAATTAAATCCACAACACAACCACAGTGAAGGGAAAGGCCAGTTTTATTTACATAATATAACAATAGCAATAACAATGAATGAATAGCACTAAACCAACATCAGTCTTAACCATAAAGTATTACTCTTGACCTCTTAAATGAGCAACCTTTTTTCTCCCGAGTCAGGAATAATGTTGAATTTTGTATGACAGTAACTACTGCAATGGAACTCACAAGAGAACACATACATTTTTGGAAGTAAATCAGAGCATTCAACAATAAAATCATCACTACTAATATTTTTTTCCAATAAACTGAGGAATCCTTTATCTTAACCCACAATATTAGCCGTATTGACATTTTATATTTTTTAGTTGCTATAAAAATTACCCACGTATTATTCAGCTCTTCGGGTGGGCAGTGAGAAATTAAGGTACAGATTCCAAAAACCTGGGGCATCTAGAGGTTAAGGGGGCAAGATCAGAGAAGGAAAAGTGGTAGAACAAGGGTTTTCGAGCAGGTCCTTTTCTCCCAGGTTATATTCAGACTGGTGGCCTGCCTCAGGCAGAGTCAAAGGAAGAATTCACCGGGAGCAGCCAGCCTGCAGGGAGAGCCCCACCACTTTATTCACCAAGCCCCAATTATTAACTTCTACTCAGAGTCTGAGAGCTTTCAGTCTTTGGATTAGAGGGGCACTGGCCACAAAATCACTCTACTGGCTTGTAGATTCAAACATATGCAATGGATATTGGGGAATCAGACGACCAAACTTCTCAGAGACCACCACAAACATTGAAAGACAAGTCACAATTCATCAGTTTAATCTTAGTTACTTGAAACTGTATTCTCCCCATAGTGAATTTTCAAATCATCCTAAGAGTACCACCCATCAGTTGAATGTGTTCATTTAACCCAACATCCTCTTCTTGAAGTTCTTCCTAAGTCATATACACACAAGACACCCACTCTCAGAATAAAACCTGACCACCTTTGTTTTGAATCGGGTCCATTCCTCCAAAGTGACCACATTCCTGTACTATTGCTCATAGTTTCTACTTTAGTTTTTAATCTTTAACTCTTTCATTTCTTGAGTGATGCTTGCATTTCCAAAATCTTAAATATTCTTCTTCTTTGAAACCACTATTCCATTGTAGTCACCCTCCTAGCTTTTGATGTTATTTTATAGCTAAGCTGCTCAAACAAGCAACCTACTCCACACCCACTGCTCTCACTAGCCATCCCTACTTCCTTAAACCCTTATGATCTGAATTATGGACATGTCAATGTCCTGAGACTGCTCAATTAAATCATTTTCCAAATGGAATTGAGTTTATCCTGACACAACTCAAAATCCCCACTACACTTCACATAGCCTGTCTCCTCATTTTTATTTTTATTTATTTACTTATTTATTTTGTCTTTTTGTCTTTTCTAGGGCCGCACCCATGGCACATGGAGGTTCCTGGGCTAGGAGTCCAATGGGAGCTGTAGCGCCGGCCTCCGCCAGAGCCACAGGAACGTGGGATCCGAGACGCAAATGTGACCTACACACAGCTCGCAGCAACGCAGGTTCCTTAACCCACTGAGCAAGTCTAGGGATCAAACCCGCAACATCACGGTTCCTAGTCGGATTCGTCAACCACTGCGCCATGATGGAAACTCTGTCCTCATTTGTGTGTGTGTGTGTCTTTTTGCCATTTCTTTGGCCGCTCCCGGGGCACATGGAGGTTCTCAGGCTAGGGGTCCAATCGGAGCTGTAGCCTCTGGCCTACCCCACAGCTCATGGCAACGCCAGATGCTTAACCCACTGTGTAAGGCCAGGGATTGAATCCAAAACCTCATGCTTCCTAGTCGAATTCGTTAACCACCGAGCCATGATGGGGACACCTCTGTCCTCATTTTTAATTTCCATGACAATGGCTGTGATTTTTTTTCCTCTGTATCTCTCACTAACCAGGCTGCTCCTTCTATCTCCCAGTTTAGTGATTCTCTTTGTTGTCCCTCTGATAACTTTCCTTTAACATATAGAATTTATACATTCAAGTGTTTTAATCATCTCCATACTCACAACTCAAAACTTCCTATCTCCTGGACATCCTTTTTTTTTTTTTTTTTAACTTGTATATATACCAGGCATGCTTATAGGCACTGAAGATAGAGCAGTGATTTAAAAAAAAAAAAAAAAAGTAAAAAAATACCTACTCTCAGAGTGGTGCAGTGGGTTAAGAATCCAACTGTCGTGGCTCAGGGCACTGCAGAGTTGTGGGTGTGATCCATGACCTGAATCAGTGTGCTAAAGAATCCAGTGTTGCCACATCTGTGGTTTGGACTCAATCCCTGGCCTGGGAACTTCCATGTACCATGGATATAGCCATAAAAAGGAAAAAAAACCAAAAGCTATTCTCATGCATCATGCCATAATATTGAAGGAAACATAAACATAACAGAAGTAGAATATTAATATTATGGAAAATGAGAGTTAAAGAAAATATACAAGCAAAGGATGGGTATATGGAGTATCAGAGATGGGCTTAAAATTTTAACTAGGTGTTGAAGGGTAGACTACAGGGGCAATGCAGAAGTGAAGACACCAATTTTTAATAATCCAAGAGATAGATGATAGTATCATAGAGAAGAATTGGGACAGCTGGAGTGAAGTGACATGAGGTTTCAGCCCAGATCTATTTTGAAGATAAAGTAGACATAATTTGTTGATGTAGCAGATACGAGAGGAAGGGATCAAGACTGATAACAAAGTTTCGACACAAGTAACTGGAAGAATTCAGTCTTTAACCAATAAAGGTAAAAGAGTGAAGAAGTTTATATATGAAGTTAAGAGTAATGTCCTAGATGGAGAATATTAATTTTGCTGTTATAAACATAGAAATGGTATTTAAAACAATGAGAGGAGAATTGCATCACTTGAGAGTGATGATATAATCTATAATCAAATAGACTTGCAGCTGTATAGAAAACTCCACTCAATAACCCCAGAATATACATTCCTCTCAAATGCACATAGAAAATTCTCAAATATAGAACACAAATTAGGTCATAAAATATGCTTCGATACATTTAAAATAACTGAAATTATACAAAGCATGTCCTCTGGACATCAGAGAATGAAACTGAAATCAATATAATAAATAAATTTGGTAAATTCTGCAAAATGTGAAAATAATTTTGTTTTTTAATTTTTGGCCACCCCTGCAGTATGCAGAAGTTCCCAGGCCAGGGACTGAGCCCATATCATAGCAGTGACAACTCCAGATCCTTAACTGATATGCCATCAGGAACTTCAAGCTGTGAAAATTAACCCACACCTTCCTAAATAATCAATAGATCCAAGAAGAATCACAGAAAAAAATTGAGATTTATTTTTAAAAAGACACAGCATTTCAAAATTTAGTGGATATAGAGAAAGCAGTGCTGAGAGGGAAATATATAGCTGTAAATGCCTCTAGTGTAAAAGACAAACAAAATACGCAAATCTGTAACTAGAATCACCAGGAAAAAAAGATAGAGAACTCAAATAAATAAAAATAAAATAATAAATAAAGGAGGAGATACTACAACCGATACGACATAAGTACAAAGGATTATAAGAGACTACTATGACCAAAAGGTTATGGAGCATGTGAAATGCTGCTGATCACGAAAGCTCGCGGGTGACTCGGCATCCAGAGGCAGCCCAGTACATCTGAAAAGTCTAAACCCTAGAAGAAAGCAGGTATTCAGCATAAACCACACTGTTTGCACAAACAGATAAGGCACAGCACGTTACTCTTACCAATTCTGGGAATGGTAGAAACTCTCAAAATCTAAATTCCCAGACTCCAGCCAACTGACTGTAAGCTAACTTTTCTAAGGTTCTTAGGCTTGCTATGTTAACTTTTTTCTGTAAAATTAGAAAATTTTAAACTTTCTACAAAACAAAGCTGAGACGCAGTATTTTTTTTTTTTTTTTTGGCTGCACTTGTGGCATGCAAAGGTTCTGGGGCCAGGGATCAAACCTGTGCCACATCCATAAAAACATCAGATCCTTAACCCACTGTGCCACCTGGGAACTCTTCACTGGTGAATTCTACCAAACATTTGAAAAATGACGTTAACATCAAATTTTCACAAACTCTTCCAAAAAAGAAGAGGAGGGAACACATTCCAAGTCATTAGGCCAGTATTATCTTGATACCAAAACCAGAAAGAAAACACAACAACCCAAAACTCCCAAGTCTATAGTGAATATATATGCAAAAATTCTTTTAAAATTCATTTTCTTATTATTCACAGAAAGTATGTACTATAAAATCACTAAGAACACTGAATTGCAGATCATTTCTCATAAAAGAAATATAGGGTTAGGTTCTTGAGTGCCTCTGGTCACAACATTTACATCGACTAATCAATAATAGCTTTGTTTTATGTGTGTTTCTGTTTAAAGACATCTTACTTAATATATATCACTGATTCATTAACACTGAACTCATGGCCAAGAGCCCTATAACTCATGCCTGAGCAAAGCTTATGTAATAAACTATTTTCTATGTAAGGCACATCATAGTCTTCTTGCACTTAGAAACACTAGCCAGGACTTAAGAATTAATGGTGGAGACCATTTTAAACACCAAGATCAACAAAAAATGTGTGGGGAAATGTGATGGCTAAAGAGACCACCGAAAGCACTCTTTGTTTATAGTATGAGAGCTGAAACAAGATAGCAAACTGTTGCCTTTTTCAGTTTTAGCTTAGAATGTGCACCTTGAGTCTGTGCATGTTCATGATCATGAAAGTGCCACAAAATATCGATTTGGGGTTTACAAGTACATTTTAGTGAGTAGGTGAATTCACAAATGTAAAAATTACACCTGAGGATTGATTGTACTAGCAAATAGTAGCTGGCAGCATATAAAAAGGATTATACCATATGGCTGAATGGGATCTATCTCAGGAATGCAAGTTGGTTTAATATCCAAAAATCAATTAATGGGAGTTCCTGCTGCAGTGCAGTGGAAACGATCACGACTACTATCCATGAGGATACAGGTTGGATTCCTGGCCTGACTCAGTGGGTCAGGGATCTGGCGTTCCCCTGAGCTGTGGTGTAGGTTGCAGACGTGGCTGGATCCTGAGTTGCTGTGGCTGTGGCATAGGCCGGTGGCTGAAGCTCCAATTCCACCCCTACCCTGAGAACTTCCATATGCCGTGTAAATAAATAGATGAATCAATTAACATAATATCCCATATCAATAGAAAATAGGACAAAAACCCAGATTTTCATTTCAATACTTTCATAAAAATCAATGACAAATCACAAACAATATACATTCAAGACAAAAAAACAATTAACAAAAACAAAAAACACACTGGAAATAGAAGAAAGCTTTCTCAACTTGATAGAAGCATCTATGAAAAGTTAACATTATACTTAATGGTTAAATACTGAGTGATTCCCTCTGAGGTCAGCAACAAGGAAAGTATGTCCTCTCTCACCAGATTTATTCAACCTTGCCCTGGACTTTCTAGCTAGGGCAATTAAGCAAGAAGATGAAATAAAATGCATCTGGATTGGAAAGAAGAAAGTAAGAATAATTCTTTTTACATATGATCTCATACATAAAAAACCCTAAGAAATCAAAGAAAAAAACTATTCCTTTTATTATAACATCGAAATGAATGACATACTTAAGGATAAAATTTTAAAATAAGAGCAAAACTTATACTCTGAAAACCCCAAGACATTGTTGAAAGAAAGCAAAGAAGATCTAAATAAATACAAAGAAATCCTGAGTTCATGGACCAGAGGACTTAATGTTGTAAAATGGCAATACTCCCAAACTGACCTACAGATTCAACACACTTCATCTAAAAATCCCAGTAGGATTCTTTTCAGGGACTGACAAGCTGATCTTAAAATCCACAAAGGTTGTACAGTCTCCCTTGACCCATGTGAGACTGCTATTATTATCTCCTCTTTTCAAAGTAGGAGGATGGGGCTCAGGGAGGGAACCTACAACCAGGGAGAGGTAGGAAGCAAATCAGGGCTTTCAACTCTTTCCTTATGTTGTACAGAGAACAAGATGCTAATCAGTACGATTATGTTGTGAAATTGAATATTTTACTAAAAGGAAAAAGTAAGCAAAAAAAAAAATTATGTAAGAATTCACGGGACCCCAAAATTGGCAAAAGTCTTGAAATGGAAAAGCAAAGTTAGAAAACTCATGCTTCATGATTTCAATACTTATGAAAAAAAGCTGTACGTTATCAAGACAGTATGTTACTGGAATTGGGACAGACATGAAGACCTTTGGAATAGAATTGAAAGTCTAGAAATAAACTCACATTACCAGTTAACTGATTTTGGACACAGGTACAAAGACAATCCTATTGTGAAAGAATAGGCTTTTTTTTTGGCAAATGGTGTTGGGATAACTGGATATCCACTGCAAAATAATAAAGTTGGACCACTTCATCATATCATACACAAAATGGATTCAAAATGGATCATAAGCCTCATTTTCTTAGAAGAAAATATAGGAGTAATCTTCATGAACTCGCATTAAGACAGAGCCTTCTGAGATAGGACGCTACAATAAAAAGAAGAAAAAAGGATAAGTAAACTAGGATTCATCAAATCCAAAACTTTTGTGTTTCAAATGACATCATCAAGAAAATGAAAAAGCAGTTTGCAGAACAGGAAAATGTATTCATATACACGCATCCGATAAAGGATTATTATTCAGGATATACAAACTTACACCTAAGTAATAAAAAGATTTAATTTTAAAATGGGCAGGAGTTCCCGTCATGGCTCAGTGGTTAACAAGTCCAACTAGGAACCATGAGGTTGCAGGTTTGGTCCCCGGCCTTGCTCAGTGGGTTGAGGATCCAGCGTTGCTGTGGCTGTGGTGTAGGCCAGTGGCTATAGCTCCGATTCGACCCCTAGCCTGAGAATCTCCATGTACCGCAGGAGCAGCCCAAGAAATGGCAAAAAGACAATAAATAAATAAATAAATAAAATGGGCAAAGGATATGAATCTGTTTTTCCAAAGAAGACATACAAATGACCAATCGACACAAATTAAGATTGTTAAACATCATTTGTCATTAGAGACATACAGCTCAAGACCATAGTGAGATATCACTTCACACACACCAAGATGGCTAAACAATTTTTTTTTCTTTTTGCCTTTTCTTGAGCCACTCGCTCCCGTGGCATATGGAGGTTCCCAGGCTAGGGGTCGAATTGGAGCTGTAGCCGCGGCCTACACCGGAGCCACAGCAATGCGGGATCCAAGCCGCAACTGCGACCTACACCACGGCTCACAGCAACGGTGGACCTTTAACCCACTGAGCAAGGCCAGGCACCAAACCCCCAACCTCATGGTTCCTAGTCGGATTTGTTAACCACTGCACCATGATGGGAACTCCCAGCTAAACAATTTTTTAAGAGGTAGATTATAGCAAATGTTGGCAAGACTATGAAAATTGCAACCCTCATATGCTGCTGGTTGAAATGCATAATGATGCCTTCAACCTTGGGAAACAGACTAGCAGTTCCTCAAAATGTTTCTCTAATCATAGAATTATGACACAATTTATCATTTCGACTCCTAGGTATATACCAAGAAAAATAAAAAAAATACGACCATGCAAAAACTTGGACACAAATGTTATAACATTACGAACTCCCAATTATTCATGATAGCCAAAATGTGGAAACAATTCAAATGTCCTGATAAGTAAAGAAACAAATGTGGCATAAAACAGTACAATAGCATGATATTTGGCAGTAAAAAAGTGACTGAAAGAGTAATTCATGCTACAAAGTGGATGAACATGGAAAACGTGTTACATGAAGGAAGTTAGTCATTAAAAGAAAACACATTATACAATCCCCATTTATGTGAAATGTCCAGAATACAAAAATCTGGAGACAGAGGGGTCAGTAGTTATATAGGGTTGAAGGATTAAAGAGAAAAAAAAAGTTACTGCCAACAAGAACAAGTGATGTTTGTTCATTTTTTTAGGAGTGAGGGAAATGTTCTAAAATTAAATTTAGTGATGTTTGCAAATTTCTGTGGCTGTACTAAAAACCATTATCTTTTGCACCTTAAATAGGCTGTGTTTAAAGCATGAATTATATCTTGAAAGCACTATTGTATTATGAAAATCAGGCACTTCCCCATCTCTGCCCATGTCAAAGTCTGACCATACCTAGTTCTAGCATGTATTTCAATGGCATCTCCTATTGCATGCTCTAATCACTCCTACATAGATTACTACAATAATCTATTACAGAAACTGTTTCCAGTTTCAATGAGCCATCTGTTGCAATAGACTTTATTAAAATACTATTTTCATTAAATCACTCCCTTGCTCAATATCAGTAATTCTCTAATCTCTTTGGTCATCCATTTAAAGCCCATCATCAACTCTGCTGTTACCCATTGTGTTAGGCAGAAGAACAGCCTCTCAAAGAGGTCCATATCCTAATTCCCAAAACCTTTAAATATGTTGCTTTACATGGCAGAAGAGGCTGTGCAGATGTGATTAAATTCAAGTCCTGGAGATGGGGAGATTATCTGGGATTATCCAGTTGGGCCCAATGTAATCACAAGCATCCTTCTAAATGAAAGAGGAAGCAGGAGAGGTAAGAGTCTGAGCAAAGATGTGACATAGGAAGCAAAGGTCAGAGTGATGTGGGCCACGGTCAAAGGAATGTGGGTGGCATCTAGAAGCTAGAAGGGGCAAGGAAATGGATTCTGCCCTAGAGCTTTCAGGAGAAATGCAGCCTTGCTGGCCCATTTTTTCCTCTGATATCCAGAGCTGTAAGATAATAAACTCATATTATTGAAGCCACCAACATTAAGTAACCTCCTTTACTTATTTATTTTAGGCTGCACCCATGGCAAGTACAAGTTTCCCAGGCCAGGGATCAAACCTGCACCACAGCTGTAACCTGAGCTACATCAGTGACAATGCGGGATCCTTAACCCACTGTACCACAGGGGAATCCCAACTTTACGGTAATTTTTTTACAACTGTGATAGGAAACCAATATACCTATGCAGCAGTCTCACTATGATTCTCTGCTTTTTTTCATATCCCTGATTTGAATAATCTTTCTCCACTTGACTGGAAATTCCATTCTTTCCCTCCCTGCAAAACACAGCAAGACTTACTTGAATACTAATATCCTCAAGAAATTTCCTCCTACTAGCCCTACCTCTATGTGATCTTAATTCTGACTAGAGATTTCTGCAGAATAAATGTATGTCATCTACCAAGGACATACTTAAACTCACCTGAGTTTAAGGTGGATGTGGAAGGCACTTAGCACATTATATGGAAACACTGGCGTGCTGATGAGCCAACTTAGAAAGCCCCGATTTAGAGTGTTAGCTGATTAAATACTCCCAATAAGACTGATTTCAATGATCCTATTGTACACCTTAAACTTATACAAGGTTATAATATGTCAATTATATCTCAATAAAGCTGGGGGGAAATGGGTTAGCTGTGAGTTTAGGGGCAATTGTGTGTTCATTTGCCCTTTATAGTGGGCAAATCAAGCCCAGTAAGAGGAAGCCCTACAACAACAAAGATCATCTTCATAGTGGTGCACACCCAATGGACGAACTTTCAGTAGGACTTGAGGAAGACGGGGTGCTTGGGGTTAATAGATGCAGACTATTGCCTTTGGAATGGATTAGCAATGAGATCCTGCTGTGTAGCACTGGAAACTATATCTGGTCATTTATGATGGAGCATGATAATGTGAGAAAAAAGAATGTGTACATGTATGCATAACTGGGTCACCATGCTGTACAGGAGAAAATTGATAGAACACTTTAAACCAGCTATAATGGAAAAAAAAATCATTTTATATATATATATATATATATATATACATATATATATATATACACACACACACACACACACATATATATATAAAGACAGTTACTTTAAATGTGTGGCACTGGTGCAAAATTTGGCTCATGGTTGAAAGAATATTGACACATGTAGGAATCACTGAATTATTTCCTTTTTTGTCTGGTTAATAATTGGATAGTTTTAGAAAATGAAGAATTACTAGTTTCCTTTATTCACAGCTATGTTTCTTATGTATTTGGTTCTTAGTATTTGGATAGTATTTTTATAATGTTATTAGTTATGACAGTGTATTTCTGCAAAATATTAGGATATCTATCAGATTTTTCATATCTTCAGAAAAATATTGATTTTTTAATTCTTCCATTAAATGTGTCATTTAAAATTCTTCTGCATCCTTAGAACAATTTACCACTGTTTTAGATTTTATAAACTAGAATTTGACAGTCTTCAATTTTTTTAATCAGTCTTGACTTCATCTCTTGGAATTGTCTTCCTTTTTTAACACTGTGGATGATTTAGGACACTCAAGAAAAATGACTAAAGTAATTTCACGATTGACTCAAATAGGAACTGGTACATGGCAGTGAGAGTTAAGGGGAATAAAAAAAAGAATAAATCTATAGTAACAGTAAATACCTCAAATAGTTCAGAGATGATCCAAATAAAAAATATTGCCTTAGACATAAATTTTTCACTTTGGTACTTAAAAATTTAGGGATACAATGCATTAATGGTATGGTAATTTTTGTAAAATTAGTACCTCTTCAAAGAGCACCACAACTCAAATGGAAAAGTGAATCATGGGATGGACACTACATTAATTAAATAACAGAAAAACAATCATTTGTAAAATTATTATGATATCTTATCATAAATCTTTTTCTAACCTATAGCTATTAACTTCATTGATGCATCATGTAGTAGCAATAATATATATATTTACTACTGTCTAAAAGGAAAGATGAGCAGATTCATTGAGGCTATAAAGAAAGACAAAAGAGAGATTAGGAGCAGATAAAGGGGTGCACCAACTTTGCCTATAAATCTGAATTGGAAAAAATTGTCTTGAATATGGACTTCTGAAATATCACTGGCCACCTTTTTATGTCCCCTGTTCGGCCAAGACAATTTTCAGTATCAACTGTATCTCAGTAGTACCGAGTGATAATTAAGCCTAGAATTATCTCCTGATCTACTAGCATCGCTACCCAACTGTCTAGGGGACACTTCTACTCAGATTTGCTTTAGATTCAGTAGGAACCAGCCTAATGTTTTAATCTCTTCTCTGCCCTGCTTGATCCAGCTTTTCTCTTCTTTCTGTGTTCTCTCTCTCTTGGAGTCCCAACCCAGCAATGATCCATTAGTGCAAGGGGGAAGCACAGAGGCCATCTTGCATACCTCCTTTCCCCTCACTCTTCTGTCCACCCTGTGATGGACTATAACTGTTCTTTGTTTAATACATATCCTGGTCTGTCTACCTTCATATCCTGTGGGCCACTGTCTCCTAGCTCAACTACCTGCTCTCCTATGCACCGGTCCTCATTTTATTCTACATATTCTCTTTTGTGCTATTTCCCCACAGGTAATCTTTCATGCATCTTCTTAAAAACCCTTTCATGTTTCCTCCTCCTATAGGTTGATGAAGACTACTATGCCCCTTTGCACAGAAAGCTATTTGTAATTGGCTCCAACATCCTACCTCTCCAAGGGTCTCACTGAACCCAAGCAACCAATCTAAGGGAACTCTGCTTGCCTTTCTCAAATCATATCCCATTCAGTAATGCCTCTGAGGGTCTGTGAAGGTCATTTTCCTTTTCCAGGAGACCCTTTTACCTCTTTTTCTGTCTGATGAATTTCTAGCCATCAAACAAGTCTCAGCCAGCGCTTCCTCTGGGAAAACCTCTTCCAATCTGAGTTCATCTTTACATATGCAAAAGAGTGATGCACTGACCACACAGGGTTGTAATTACTTGTTCCCCAGGAGCTACATGAGGGCAGAGGCTATGTCTTCCTCCTTCCCCCTGCAACCCTGGCTGCCACAGAGGCTCTAACATGAGGCAAAGGTTTAATATTTATTAGGAGAATGAAATGTTTGCCAGAGTCAGATTTTGAAGGGCTTTGAATATCACATTAAGGAGTTTTGTTCTATAGACACAGCTCTGAAACACAGAAGGGACAGAATCGAACCATATAGTAGAGAGAAAACTTGGGTAGAGTAATGGATAGGCTGAGGATGAAGGGTAGGGTATAAATACATGAAGATGTATTTGTTGTAGGGTAGGCAGAAAAGTCTAGAGACACAATTTTGGATTTATTGGGGTATTAGGTTGAAGAATGGGGATATAATTTATGTAATGTTTTATGTCAGGGTTGAATTACATTCTGAAAATACAGTATGAAAAAAACCCCAAAACTATTAATCTGCTTCATATCCATGACATATCCTACCCAGTACTGCAATTCTAATAACAGATATGAGGCAGAAACACATTTACCACACTTAATGTTAATTAAACAGATAAAAGACTTACACATTTATTCCCAAAATATTTCTAGTTTCTTACAATGCCCTAATATGACTGGATCAATCATAAACTTAAAAAGATCAAGTTGTACTTATTTATATTTAAACTCCAAGGGCAATATATTCCATGGCTTATTTGACACTGTATATGGAAATTATCTAAAATTCTTCTACTTAGGGCCTTATTATAGTCACATGATATTCTAGGAGTTAGTGAAACTGTCCATTAAGATGAGAAATTAATATTAGAAAAAACTTTTGTCCCCTAAATTGGTGAAAGAAAATCAACAGATGATAATTTAATAATGAATTATCATATTAATGGCCAGTATTTCTGCCAGAAGTTTTTTTAACCTCATCTCAACTCTTCTTAGATATGAGCTGTAAGAATTTAATCTAAGATGGTCTGCTGTAAAAATGGAATCTAAACAAATGTCAGGTAATCCCATGGTGTTTTCCAACATTCTGCAGCACAACCTATTTAAATGCCCATCCAATGCTATTAAGCAGAATTAAAACTTTTCTGAAATAGTAAAGCCACAGGTATGGCTCATACTTCCTTTAGGAAGTGGATGAAAATACAATGAAAGTTGAACAGAAGCAATTAAAATTTTGCTGCCTCACAATATCCAAGTTATCTATCAAGAACATATTTAAAATCCCTAAGATTCTTTTCTGTGAAGTAAGTATAATTAGATGTTTTATCTACTTCACACATTCAGTATAAAAGAATGAAACTTTCACAAAATCCTAAACTTCAAGATGGAATTATTATTATAACCATTATCTTCATTTGGAAGAAAAATAGACTGTGGTGAGGAAGGAAAGGTTAAGATAGCACATTAAAGATAAAATATGGCAAAAGAGAAATAATTCTCTTAAATTACAAAAGCTATGAGTAAATATACAAGGAATAGGGTAACTGCACTTCCAGGGGTCAGCACTGAATCTATTTTACTCCATGAAGGGTTGTTTATGACAATCAATATTGCCACTCATTTTTGATGATCTTTTGTGTCCTCTGTGCCTCACATTAAATGCATCAACATGTTTGATTTTTAATTTAGCCTTGTTAAAGTAATTTAGTTCAACCTTCACTGAGGAAATGCTGTTATTTGCAATGACAGTGAATGCTATTTGGCCTCTTAGGGCAAATGGGACTGTCAGCCTCATTGTCAAGTTAGGAGTTGACATAGTTAAGGAGCGAGTGAAGAGGGAGAAAGGTGGGCTCCAGCTTTCAATGGCATGGGGGGGTGGGCGGGGAAGACAGTGCTTTTCAGTTTTTGCTGTTTTGTCTTTTAATTCATCACCTATTTTTGATCCTATGAACATTTCCACTCTTCCCATCATTTAGGGTCAACAGCTCAGTCATTTTTGGTCCTTCTGTCTCCCATATCACTCATCTCAAATCAGGTCAATCCATATGTTTATAATGTCTCTTCCAAATGCTCTCATCCTAATTCAAACTTTTCTCTTTTTACGAACTGTGCAGTTTCAAGAACATAGTAATTGATCCCTCACCTTTAGTATCCTATGTGAGTAAAGCCACCAAATAGACTCCTGCAATGTTAGAGTTTTAAGTCTCATATCTCCTTCCCATGTTTTTAGTGCCTTATATGACCTATACATTGATGTCTAAAATTCTTTGCCTAGTACTTATTTTTTCCCCATAATTTGCAGGAGCTTTTTTGTCTCCCTTACAGAGAACAACACTGTCTTTACCCAGGCAAGCCTCCACCTTTTTCTTCATGCTACCCCTTTACCCAGTGTGTCCTCTCCATTCATTCAAGCTCTTTTCTCCCAGCCTTCTTCAGGATACAACTCCAAGACAACTTCCCCACTCTGACGAGTCCTGGTCATTTCATTCTGCTTGAAACCCAATGGTAGTTCTGCTTCTCTACCAATAGTTTGATCCTTGCATATATTTCCTTGAATTGTTAAGTGTGTCTTGAGCTATTCTATAGCAGGGACTTTACTTTCTCCTAAATTATATGTTCATTTAGGCTCATAGGACTTAGTAATTATATCTATCATTAGTTTCCTTTGTCTGTCAATAATATAGGATACTTAGAAGAAAATAATTCCATATGCTAGGAAAATCAATGCATATTTTCTAGTAACTAAAAGAATAGTGTGTGGGGGGCTGTTCTATAAAGGTCATTTAAAAATTTACTTACAGGAGCCACTAAATATGACTAATCTTACAGAAATTGAATATTGTTGTTTACTGTCTATCTACCATTTCTCAACCCTACTAAAATGGAAACTCCACAAGAACAAATATTTTGGCTATCTTATTTACCAATCTACTTTCAGTCAGTAAAATAGAGTCTGGTCTCTAGTAAACAGTCAAAAAATATCTGTTGGATGAATGAATGTATCCCCAGGACTTAGCAGAGTGCATGGTGTTTAGAAGCTGTCAAGAAATACTAATTTAATGAATAAAACAACAAATGGCAAACATTAAGGAACAGCATAGTAAAGCCAATATTTGGAATGCATCTAAATATCCTGAATACCCTTTTAGAGAGCTCTTAGTTCTATTACCATAAAATTTGTTCTTAATACTTGACTCGAGAGCCCACTTCTTAGGGAACAAAGACTCAGGCACAATTAGGGCAAGTGAAGTCAGAGGGCAACATCCCTGCTCATCTCATCAGTAGACCAGTTCTATCCAGGTGGGTGCAAAGTAACCAGTTGGGTTGAAAGGGAAGAAAACTAGGGAAGGTGAATACAGTCTTCAGTGGTCAATGCAGAAGATTCAGAGGATAAGCAGCAGGCAGGACATATTACATCATTTATGGGGGAGGAAACTGAAAATGCAATGTCCCCTGTTTAAAAAAAATAAGATAAACCTTTCATTAAATGTAATAAAATATAAAATGTGGTCCTTTCCCTGAGGTCTCTATCTGGACCTGTCAGAGTGCTTTTGATTTGCTATTTGATGTCATGCACCCTTGCCAAGGTAATACTCGCCCAGAAAGTGTGGACTCTCTCAGGCACCCGGGGACCACTGGCACCCCACAGGCCTGTGACCTAGGCTGTCAGGACCCCTTCTTGCAGCCTCCTGGCAGATGCACAGGACCCAGTGGTGTAGGGCAGTCCATCTCCCCTTCCCAGGGTCACTGCACAATACAGTGGATAACCCACTTCCCCCTATAGTCTGGATGGAGCCTCTGCACCTGGACACACTGGGATCCTGGATTCGAGAAGGTGACACAGTCACCCTTGCCGGTCGCCAGTGGGGAGGGATGTTGCCACCATTTCCGGCCCCTAACCGCTGACCCACCCCAACCCATCCCAGGTCCTTGCCCAGGCCCCACAGAGGTCAAAGGGAGAGGGGAGAAATGAGCATCTTATCCAAGCGACCACTCCAGGCAGAAGGCCTCAACAGTCATGGCGCAAGAGAGGGACACTAGGCACCTGAGCTCAGGGAACTGGGAGCAGTCCAAGAACCCATTGCAAGAGTAAGGATGCGTTTGAGCCAGGGAACTGGGAGCAGTCCAAGAACCCATTGCAAGGGTAAGGATGCGTTTGAGCCAGGCTCCAAGCCTTGACTGCAGGCTGTGCCATTGTCCCTTCTAATAGCAACATGGGCTCCTTAACCCACTGAGGGAGGGATCATACCTGCATCCTTATGGATATTAGTCCGGCTCCTTACCCCTGAGCCATAAGAACTCCCTCTGCTGTGAATTCTATTGTACATGAACTTGCTGTAGTGTCAATAAGTTGATGATTATAAAAGAAAAGGAAAAGAAGTTGGATAAATAGAAAAATATCTGGTTCAGAGATTTAAAGTAAAAACGATGAAGAAAACGAAAGAAGACAGAAAGTACTCTTCTCTGGGAAAAGTCATACGTATTTGAATCCTGGATTTCTCGTTTTCCTAAAGATGCTACTTTTTATTCAGGTCCATATAACTACCATAACTAGTAGTGTGATGTGAAGCTACTTACCAAATAGGAACCTCTAAAATGCGAAGACGTCCTTAACATTTGTTGAGTGCAGTCCGTGTCCTAGGAACTTGATGAACATTTGGTTTTCACACACACACACACACACACACACACACACACACACACACTATCACACACACTCTCACACACACACACACACACACACACACACAATTTAAAGCAGACATTATCCTCATTTTCCAGATTAAAAAATAGAGTTTAATAGTGGTTTAGGTCAACTATTCTGGTCAAGGGCATATAGCTAGTAAGTAGAATGACAGGATAAGAGGCAGGGCAGAACAAAAATGCATTCTGCTGGCCAGAATGGCCATCATCAAAAAGTCTACAAACAGCAAGTGCTGGAGAGGGTGTGGAGAAAAAGGAACCCTAGTACACTGTTGGTGGGATTGTAAATTGATGCAACCACTGTGGAAAACAGTATGGAGATTACTCAGAAATAAAAATAGAATTACCATTTGATCCAGCAATCCCACTCCTGGGCATCTATCCAGAGGAAAACCATGGCTTGAAAAGATACGTGTACCACAATGTTCATTGCAGCACTATTTTCAATAGCCAAGACATGGAAACAACCTAAATGTCCGTCAACAGAGAAGTGAATAAAGAAGATGTGATATATATACACAATGGGATATTACTCAGCCATTAAAAGGAAAGGAATAATGGCTTTTGCAGCAATATTGATGGGCCTGGAAATTATCATGCTAAGTGAAGTCAGTCAGACAATGAGATACCAACATCAAATGCTATCACTTACATGTGGAATCTTAAAAAAGGACACAATGAACTTTGCAGAACAGATACTGACTCACAGACTTTGAAAAACTTACGGTTTCCAAAGGAGACACTGGGGGTGGGGGAATGGGCTGGGAGTTTGGGATGGAAATGCTATAAAATTGGGTTGTGGTGATCATTGTACAACTATGAACGTAATAAAATTCATTGAGTAAAAAATAAAATAATAACTAAATGTTTAAAAAATACATTCTAAACTTAGATTTTCTTCAATGAGCATATAAAAGTTGCATAGTCAGAAAAAAATAAAGAGGAGTTCCTGTTGTGACTCAGCAGAAGCAAATCTGACTAACATCCATGAGGATGCAGGTTTGATCCCTAGCCTTGCTCAATGGGTTAAGGATATGGTGTTTCCATGAGCTGTGGTGTAGGTCACAGAAAGGGATTGGATCTGGCGTTGCTGTGGCTGTGGAGTAGGCCAGTGGCTACAGTTCTGATTTGACCCCTAGCCTAAGAACCTCCAGATGCTGCAGGTTCAGCCCTAAACACCACCCCCCCCCAAAAAAAAGCAAGAAAGCAAGAAAGAGAAAAATATTTTAAAAGGGGCGAATGAAAAATAATCATTTATTTTCCCTGGAGAAGTTAGGTTTATAAAGAAACAAAGCACGTAACATTCAAACTCATTCATTAGACAATTGTTATATTATTTATTGCTCTTTTTTTCTTCTCACAAATTGCTGAAGAGAACATTTTTGGGAAGAAAACGAATCTCTTTTAGACCAGTACATTTTCACCTTATGTGGTTATGCATGCAGAATGAAATCCTTGTCCAGACTGAGAAGTGAAGGTAGAGCTAATTATTACATTTTTCTTGTGAATGTGTTCCACACGTATATTTTACCAAACCTTCTCGAAAAACCTGCCTATTAGAGAATTCCGAAAGTGCTTGAATTTATAATTTACCTATATTTGTATTTTCTCCAAAGAATTTGTTCCATTTTGACCTATGAGTTTTTCCTACCTAAAGTTACTTAGAGATCTTTAGAATGTGTGTGAAGAAAATATGTGTGTGTATGAAACATAGGAACATTTAATAATCCTTGTCAAATTGAGACTATTTTAATTTTGCATTTTTTTTAAAGGAAACAAGTCATATTTTGACAAGCTCCTCCACGGTTATAATTCTGAAGATTAGGCACATTGGCTCAGACAAACTTGGTTGAAGATACATATACATATCTATACATATCTTATATACAGTCATATTTAAAGATATACATATGTTTAATATTTAATTTATTAAAGTATATTAGTCTGAGCTGAAATCTCAAGCCATACTAATCTATTGAAAATGTTACATTAACTTCAAAATACTTATAAATCTGTAGTTTACCTAAAAATCCGAATGGAGGATCTTGAAAGAGAGTCTATTTTTACACATAAAATCTTCTCAGCATATTTTCCAAAATTCTAAAAAATATTGCTCTGGGGCAAATGATCACAACAGTTTATCTTATGTAAAACATATTAACACTTGAAAAATCTGAATTCTAAGATGAAAAGTCAATTCTCTATGACTTATTTAGTGCCAAAATTTAATGCATTTTTATCACCCTCAACACCATAGGAAATTCAAGACTTTATATTATTGAAAAAAGCAAATCATCACCAATAAGCTGTATTCATCAGTAACATATTTGATTACATAAATCCGTTTTTTGTTTTTTGTTTTTGCCATTCTTGTTACAGTTTCACTAGAATGATTCTAGGAATGGTACTACCTGGGTTCAATATTAATTCTAAAAGCATTAATTTGATTACTTTCTTAGCCACAATAATAAAAAAGATAAATAAGAAATTAGAGTTGTGTTGACTTAGCAGTTATTAATTAGAACCCCTATCACTTAGCATCTAGTAGTATTGGATGGTAGTTCTAAACCAACTCTCTCTTACTCAAAGCATATATCATCAGGGTTCCTGAATAAATAGCCATGATGGAAAGGGAATCCCCCTGGCAGAAATTAAGAAATAAAGAACAGGAAGGATTAACCTCCAGGATCCCATGTGCTTTTATCTTTAGCATGCCTCAAAACCAAAGAGAGAATGCCTAACCACTAAAAAAGATTAAAGGTGTTAATTAGACCAAGAGATAGAAACCTATCACCCGCATGTCAGGCAGATCCAGACTAAATCTTCTAATGGATTAAAACACACATGCATGCGCACACCCACACAAACACACACACATATAAGAAGTTATTGGTCTCTGAAATTTTGTTGAAGTGTATACTTGTGAACAATTTTGTTGAAACTGCTTAAACTGTGGACAACATCTTTAGAAACAAATTCCTTACCACTATTCCTATTGAAATCGTCTTAAACAATCAATACTAAAATATAACCATAAGGAGCTAAGAAGAGTGACACAAATTTCATAACTACGAAATGCAGAACTGCCAATTGTCACACCTCCTTCAACCGAGGCCATGACAAAGTTACTAGCCGATGGTATAGCGATTCTTTTTAGCTTTCTTTCAAGAGAAACATATCTCAGGGGTTGAGCTGGGGGAGCAAGTGAAAGAGCCATGGCCTTTGAAAGAGGAGCAGAGCAGCTCAGCACTGGGCAGGCTACAGGTGACACAGTGTGACTCTTGCTGCTCATCCAGATGGGCCCCTCTCCTCCACAGCGCTGGGACTCATGTTGCCACAGGCTGGACAGCTTGCTGCTGTCAGCATTCCTCTTATGGAAGTTGCTGGGCCAGTTCCAAGTCCCTAAGACCCAACATGCTTGGTGGCTGCCATTGCTGATGCAGGGACAAGGCGACCAGGTCATCCTGGTCTGCCTGCTGCTGCTTTTCCGGGGAGCCACTCACACCTTCCCCTCTGGAGCCCTTGCACAAGGGATGACTTAGGTAAAGATCACAGTCACAAAAGCAGCTGTCTCCATCCATACTGTTCATGCTCTCCTACACTGCTTGCTCCTCCTGAAAGTCTTGGCTGGTGACAGGTAGGTGCAAGGGACCCTTACGCTTAGTCATAGTGCTAAAAGGGTTGTTTGGGGAAAAGACGCTAAGCTTGCCCTCCCTAGCTGCTGCCCTTAGCTCATGCAGACCATGGTAGTCAGCCGGCCACTGTCATCTCCTAGAACTGCTCTGCCATCATGCTCTCTGTCACGAGGTCAGTGTCCCTTAAGGCTTGCTGGTGATGTCTCCACCAGCTGGTTATAAGTTAGTTTCCCAGTTGTACTCAATGGCCCCAGAACTCTGTGCATCAAAAAGCCAGCCATAGGTACACTGAACAGGTCAAAGATACGGTGCTCAGATGATTACTCAAGACCAGAGACACCTGTATAATGCACCTGGACACCCAGATCTGTGTCCAGTTTAGGCAGAACATGACATTAACCACCTTCTGCTGAAACGGAAGTCCCTCTGATTTTTAGGGCTGGATGGAGAGGAGTCAGTCTCCAAGATGGGCTGTGAGCCATCAAATGTGATCACTTCCTTCTAAGGAAGCAGCGCACACACGTATCTATGCATATGAATGACATGTATATACGGCATCTTTATATAAGACTGTCACCTGGGTCTTGCCTTCGCTCTTACTATGTCCTCAAATTGGTCCTTTAAAATAATGTTGTCCAAGTTCCTTTTAGCAACCATGTAAAATAATGTTTAAAATGCTGTTGTTTCATAGAGCTCACTTTTATTTCTGGCCTCATTATCTTTTACATTACCTTTAAAGTATGGGGAAATGAAAATATTTAACATTTGAGAGAAACAGAAAATAGGAAACATTTGAGAGAGAGAAACAGAAAATAGAGAACCTGAAATGTGTGTATACAAATACACACATACTTCCACACACGCTAATATTTAGTAGGCCCAGATGTTCACTGCCATGCTATTTATAGTAGCAAAAGTAGGAAATGGACCAGATATTCAATAACAGGGTGGTGAAATCAACTATGATGTAGGCATTAAATAAATGTAGGAAACTATTTATAATTATGCTGCATAAATATGCCATAGAACCTAAACATACCAGGAAAAAAAATGACTATAGTATTCAGGGAAACAAAAACAGATTATAATATGACCCAGGTGATCTTATTTTTATAAATGTCAATTTGCACATACACACTCTTTACACCAGAATAGTAGTAGTAGTCATCACTTCGTGAAGAAATTTTATTCTCCTCTAGTGATTTAAATCTCCCTATTTATTTGTATTTTCTAAATTCCTCCCATCACCAATGTGGTTTTGTTTTTATTAATTATTTATAACTAGGTGCTTCTTGGTCCCAAAGAAAGTTTCCTGTGTCTGTGCTGAAGACATTGGTCTCTAAATCAATCCACTGTGAGCTCCATTTAATTAGGGAGGAGGGGGCAGGTCTTTCCTCATAAAGTTGAGTTGAATCAAGGACTGGAGTCCTTGATTGACTCAGAATATTTTTATTTCTCCTGCAGACCTTGCAGTCTTGGTGTTTCTGTTACCTGCAGGAACAGACCAGGAAGGTCTGGATTTTGAGATATTTTCACTTCTTCTCCAACCACTGGTTCCTAATTAATAACTCAAGGCTGACCAACCAGTCCTTCCTTGTGTATTTCAGCTTTTTAGGATGAGACATCATCAAAGGCTAAAATGAGCTAACACTTATTGAATGCTTACTATATAAAGGCTTGAATTATCTCATTTAATCCTCACAACATCTCAAGACAATAAGTACCATTCCTATCATCTTTTGATAGATGAAGAGACTGAGGCACAGAAATAGAGCAGTTCACTCGAGATTACTCAGCTAGTCAATAGCAGAACTGATGGCCTGATTTTAGACCCCAAATTCTTAGCTCCTGTACTATAGCTTCATCCCATGTTACTTACTCCAAAAATGCTAGTTATAAAAAGAGATAGCAAATGCTATTATAATGATATATGCTAGGTGGTTTTGCTAAATAAAAAGCACAGAAAATATGATTTTGATACTAATTCAATTAATTATGCTGAATATAGTTTTCAAAACATTTTAGATCACTTCTCTTAACTCAAATGATGAAAGAATTTTTACCTAATTATCTTAAATGTTTGTTTGTTTTTTGCTGTCATAGCTTGGTATGGTGCACTCAATGAGATGACCAATGAATTAAAATTGCCATAAGCTGAAAAATAATTACCATGAATTTGACAAATTTCGTAGCTCATCAGCTTACACATTTACAGCATCAGGTCAACACTGGGTGCAGAATTCAATCCATCATTTCACTAACAAACATTAAAGACCTCGCTGATTAGAATATTTGCACTGTGTATATTTAGTAGGCAATACCGCTGCACACTAAACTAATGGTGAAAGCTAAAGAAATACAGAGGAACCCACTTCTGCTGACACTTATTGTAGTTAGCTGTCCTAACCTACCATGGTTCTGACCACTGGAACCTAGAGGAACAGGGAGATTTCATCACACTCGAGTCACTTTCTTACCCTGAGCCTTCAAGGATTAAGACTTAGTAGGTCAGAGCTTCAAGCCAGTGCTCTGACACTGTGAAATAATAATTAAAATACAGCAGACACTCTCTCTTAATATGCTTACCTCCATCCTTTAGGAAGAACCTCAGCTGATTCACACCCATGGGAAATATGCTTGGATTTTTCTTCTTCCTTTGTCTTTAATTCTTATATCTTATCTTGAAATTACCATTTTGTCAATACCAAATGGTATTCACAGTGATTGTAAACTCCTTGATTTTTCTAACAACGACAGGAAAATATAATACACGAAGCCAAATAAACCTCAGACACAAACATGGGCTCTGTTCTCCAAGTATTTAGAACATTCTGCTCTCCAAGTATTCAGTTAAGTGGAAGGCAGACCATACCAGAAAAACGTTCACTAAAAAAACACCTTTGGGAGTTCCAGTCTCAGACCTCTGTTGTTTGGTTTGGCAATAATAATAATAATACCATTGGTATCCATTTGCTTTGCATATATGAAAAAATACAGCTTTTCCAAGCAATTGATAGAAGGTGTTTTTGGTTTTGGTTTTTCTGTTAGTTTTTTTTTTTCTTTTGTCTTTTTAGGGCTGCACCCATGACATAGGGGTCCAATTGGAGCTGTAGCCGCTGGCCTACACCACAGCCACAGCAATGCAGGATCTGAGCCACATCTGTGACCTACAACTCAGCTCAAGGCAACGCTGGATCCCTGACCCACTGAGTGAGGCCAGGGATTGAACCTGTGTCCTCATAGATGCTAGTCAGATTCCTTTCTGCTGAGCTGCAACTGGAACCCCCGAAGGTTTTGTTTTTGTTTTTTTTGTTTTTTGGGGTTTTTTTTGTTTTTTGTTTTTTTTTTTTGTCCTTTTGCCTTTTCTTGAGCCGCTCCCGTGGCATATGGAGGTTCCCAGGCTAGGGACTAATCAGAGCTGTAGCCCCTGGCTTATGCCACAGCCACAGCAATGCGGGATGCGAGCCGAGTCTGCGACCCACACCACAGCTCATGGTAACACCCGATCCTTAACACACTGAGCAAGGCCAGGGATCGAACCCGCAACCTCATGGTTCCTAGTCGGATTTTTTTTTTTTTTTGCTATTTCTTGGGCCGCTCCCGCGGCATATGGAGGTTCCCAGGCTAGGGGTCTAATCAGAGCTGTAGCCACCAGCCTACGCCAGAGCCACAGCAACGCGGGATCCAAGCCGTGTCTGCAACCTACACCACAGCTCAGGGCAACGCTGGATCGTTAACCCACTGAGCAAGGGCAGGGACCGAACCCGCAACCTCCTGGTTCCTAGTTGGATTCGTTAATCACTGCGCCACGACTGGAACTCCCCGAAGGTATTTTTTAAGTGAATGTTTTTCTGGTATGGTCTGCCTTCCACTTAAGAGCCAAATACTTGGAGAACAGTTTCCATTCACAGGCTTCATTTCATTTCTCAACTCATGATGCTTCTGCTTCTACATTCACCTTTGTTAATGTTGTTCTCAAAAGCTCAGGTCTGTTCGACAGTCATGGGATTTATTGATAAATTCAATGATTTCTTTTAATGCTTATTTTAAATAGGATGTGACATCTCCATAGGAAATAGCTCTGATTCTTGCCTTCTTGAAACATTCATTTTTCATGGCATTGGACAGCCAGGGAAGTTTTTGTTTTCTGACTGCTTCTTCTAAGCCTTCTTTCAAAAATGTATTTTCTCTACCATCCCCTGTAGGATTGGTTTCTATAGAATTATGTATTTGAATCCGCATCTCATCTATCTTTTCCCTTCCCTTCCATTCCCTTCCTTCTCTCCCTCTAAACCCTCTCCCCAACCCCTCCCTCCTCTCTTTCCATCCTTCCTGGTTTATCTCATTTTTTCTATCATTTCATTGATCTGTATTTGCATAAATAACACCCATACCTATATGTATAGCCTAGGTCTCACCTACAACATCAAATCCACATATTTAACTACTAACTGGGCATCTCCATGTGGCTTTTCCATATTCAACTGCAACTCAACCTTCTTTTCTTCCCAAACCTTCTTCTTTTAGCACACCACTCACTTTAAATGGGTCTGCCATTTACTGAGTTACGTAAAACAGAAAAGAGGAGTCATTTTTAACTCTTTGCTCTCTTGCTACAAAAGCATTCAGCCATTAGTTTTGACAAATTATTTAATTAATACTCCACTCCTGTACATTACCACATCTAGTCCCTCATTCGGGTTTGGATGTTAGGGAAGATTTATTGATCCTATTGACTTTTCAATTTATACATAAAGGTGAATAGAATGTAGTATCGGCAAAGGTATTTGGGAAAGTGAAGAAGAGAATGGAAAAGGGGCTCCGGGAGCTAAGAGGAAGATGAAATAGGCATCATGTACAGAAAGCTAAGGATTTTGATCCCAGGAGCAATGTGAAGCTAGTGCAGAATTTTAAGCAGAATGACATGCACTGTTTTGAAGTTTAGAAATATCTCTCTGGCTGCAGTAGAAAATAGAAAGTTGGATGCCACTGAAAAATTGTAGGTGAAAGGTATGGGTGATGTGCTTTCATACTGCCCTATGAGAATAAATCCTAGTTGCTTCTCCAGGAGACTACAGCCCTTTAAGACAAAGACTGTCCCTGTACTTGAACGCTTAGCACACAGTAAGCATTCAATCAATATTTAATGACTGACTAACTGACTGACCCCAGTGATACCTGGGGTGAGGCAATACTTTGTTTCATGTATTGATGGCAGGTAAGACTGTTCATTCAGAAAAATGTCCTTTTCTGCAGAGCTCTTTTCATTGAATATTGGAATTTAAATGTTGGAACAACCTGCCAAATGACAGAAACTTGGCAATGATGTGAGTTGGCTGAATTGAGACATATTATTTAGGATAAGCACCAACATTCAGAAAATTGAAATCTCCTTCAGAAATCTTTTAATTAGGTAGTCTTTTTTTGTTTACATATGATACTGCACATCCTGTCACTAATAGAAATTAACTTGGATTCCGTTTGGAAACCACACTGGTAATTATTCTCATTTCTCAAATAAATGCAGCAAAGGATGGCAATGAAAAGTTTCATTCTAAAATTGAAGTTGGTATAACTCCAAAAATCCTGAACATTCATTACAGGCCCATAAACAATGACATTTTTAAAGATTACAACCAGGATTGAGAACCTTATCAGCTATTTTTTATTTCCAAGTCACCAACAAAACCCCTTTCGGCAATAGTGAGCTGTCATCTAAGCTACAATTTTATCTTATTCTAATCTAGGTCTTCTTAAGCATTCATAGACAAACTTCAAGCATTTTGTAAAGCCCATAAATTTTTTTCAAAAATTTTGTGTGTGTGTGTGTGTGTGTGTGTGTGTGTGTGTGTGTGTGATCCTTTCTCTATGGTAGGATCCAAACTTTGTGTTGGGCTTCCCAAATGTATTCATGGCTCCAAAGAAATTAACAATGATGGGTAATATTTTACAGGTAAAATAAAAAGTTATAATCTACTTAAACATTCCCACATAGGGAAAGATAATCTTTGGGAGAAAAGTTAGACATTTGTTGAATTAGTTAAATTAGTTAAAATTAGATAAAATAGTTGTATTTTATTTCCTAGAACATCAGATTATAATTTAGAAATAATAAAAATAAGGGAAAATGCCTTCAGAATTTCAATTTTTATGTGCTAGTAAAGGCCATAGAAGTGATGCTCTCATAGAGAGTCGTATTTTGCTTGTAAGAACAAAATACTTCTAGAATGTTTCAAGAGTGCTTCTGTTGGCCCCTTAGTGGTAGGTATTCATCTCCACCATCCCCAGGTAGTGCCTCATTCTTTACCTTCTCTGCTGACAAATGCAACCCTCATATCTTCCGCACCAGTCTCTCGACTCCTCTCTGTCTCTGCAGGTCAGATATTCCATTGGTTCTTATGGTCTAAGGCTCACTGATTGAGCTAGAGTTTATTTAGAGTCTAGAATCATATGAGCAGGGGAGTGATTAAGGATTTTTTTTTTTAATTTACCCCCAAATCTCAATTTCTGAAGTGAAAATATAAATTAGCATCTGCTATAAGAACCTTTGCCTCAAATCTTAGAAAATACCCTCAATGGAAGAGAAAAATGACATAGATCAGCCAAAATGTCCAGAATATCAAAGCACTCTCACAAGAGGCATATCAACTTGAAATGATAAATTTAATAATTTTTTATTAGACGATTCCTTCTTTTATTCCAAGTAAATCTCTAGAAATAACTTTGCAATAAGTTTTATTCTAGGTGTGACTGTGTCTGGAGGTCTTTTTAGTTAGTGAGGATTTAGCACATTATTTTGGTTTGCATTTCAAACAGCTTGGCTACATCTCAGCAAATATCAGTAATGAGTTTTAAGATAAAGATGAAAGCAAGTATATACACCCTTCAGTTGGAGACAATTTCATTTTTGTTAATCCCATTCTGGGTGATTATCACGGAACTCCAGCACCAAGCCATGAAAGAGTCATCAAAACTTCCTTTGGACCCCCTCACGCTTTTCACTAACTTTTATGCAGACGACTTTGATCATGTCCCTGAACTCCAATGAGATATTTTGCACTGTCCTCCTGAGGGCTATGGTACAACTCTGATTCTGAGTGTAAAAAAAGAAAAAAAGAAAAAATACTGAGAATATGGAAGGTTTGGAGAAAAACTTGGGGAAGAGGGAAAATAAAAACACACACACAGAGAATGTCATGGTAGAGGGATGATCTTGAAGTTGATACACCTAAGTTAGACCTCAGAATATCTCTGCTTGTAGAAGACCCATTTAATGCTGTACTTTTGCCTAATTTGGCCAGGAGCTTCATATCAGCGGTTACTTTGGAATGATCCTCTATAACACCTATTATCTTTCTCTGCTGGAATCACTGTGTCACTTTTGTGGTGACTCTTTTTTTTTTAAAGGGCATATTATTTTGAAAATAGAAACAAGATTAACCTAGTGGATAACTGAAACCCAGGTTTTGGAAATGTTTAAACAAGAGTATTGAGTGATATAGTTGTTATTCAAATTCCTAAAACTTCATTGAAAAAGAAATTTAAGGAGCATAAGCTCTTCTGTAGGAAGATTTTAAAGGAACATTAAACTTTATAATGCTCCAATAAACCACTTTAGCCTGCAAACAGGAATGAAACTAGTTGGTTTTTTTTTTTTATTAGCATATAGTTGATTTACAGTGTTGTGTCAATTTCTGCTGTACAGTCATATATATATATATTCATATATATATTCATATATATATTCATATATATATATATTCTTTTTTTCATACTACCTTCCATCATGTTCTACTCCAAGAGATTGGATATAGTTCCCTGCGCTATACTGTAAGACTTCATTGCTTATCCATTCTAAACGTAATAGTTTGCATCTACCAACCCCAAACTCCCCTTCCATCCCACTCCCTCCCCCCCACACTCATTCCCCCATCCCTTGAAAACTACTCAGCCATAAAAAAGAACAAAACAATGCCATTTGCAGCAACATGGATGCAATTAGAGATTCTCATTCTAAGTGAAGTAAGTCAGAAAGAGAAAGACAAATACCATAGGATACAACTTATATGTGGAATGAAATTAGTTGTTTTAAATGTAAGAATTGTTCAGTCCAAAAAGTGAAGATTAAGGCCCTGAAATGAATGATTCTGCTCCAACTAGCAGACTAGCTACATGTGTGATGACAGAGGGGAGGACAAAGGATTCGTGACGTATCAGATGTCATAGGCATTTTTAAGCATTCAGATAACAACACCCCTAGGTCAGTCATTTAAAAATATGCAAGGCGCTGAATAAGGCACACATACTCAGGCATTCACACAGCCACACACATATCTGCTGGGCAGTTCAAATGATCCAGAGTCTGTTGACCTCCACACAGTGCCAGTCCTTCAAATATTGACTCAGTTTAGTCTTTCTTTACCGAAATGAAATACATACTCTGTACTACACTGAGGTTGGGGCTGTGAATGCACTTCTGTAAATTGAAATAATAAATTAAATACATTTTCTTTTAGTTACAACTAGATAAAAAGGTGGCTATGTTCCAAGAGAAGACGTAAATCTCTCTTTAGCTTCACCCTTCTTTAAGCTGAAAAAGACTATAGGATATTTGACAAATAGTGACTACATTCTTCAATTCTTAGGACCATTTAGTCTAGAGTTTGCTAATACTCATATATAAATTATGGTCTATCATTACAGTACTCGATATTTAAAACAAGTCGGCTCATCAAAAGATTGAAGAGAAAATGAGGAAGCAGAAAAGTCCATTTTACTAACCAATTTGCACCAATATCTAGTTAAAGCCTAATGCAGAGAAGTATCCAGATGCATTTTAGAGGGTTTTCAGCAAGTGAAAAAAATGTTTTAGCCTTACCTTCCTCTTCCAATTCTACAGAGATTAATTTTTTAGCCATTAATAAGGGGTTAAAGATGTTTTCGTACGCTAAATAATTTAAATTTGATTTAAATCTTTGACTTAAAATTACTACCAGCAAGTTATCCTTTACCTTTCATTGAATTCATGGAATTAAAACTCAGGAAAAGAGGAATATAATCAAAGTCGATAACTCCCAAAAGAAGCTCTTAGATCATCGGCAATTCACTGTATTTTTATTGGTCTATGACAAACTGAGAGAAATAAGATGATGCCCTGGGTTTTTCTTAAAGTTCAATTTATTACTACTAAGAGACTAGCCTCTATTATGAAACTCTGTCTGTTCTATTTTATTGTGAAAACATTGTTACACTTAGAAAACAGCAATGATAGATGGAGTTATGTACTTATTTTGATTTAAAATATGAAAATATTAAAAAATAAAAATGTTTATAGACAGCTAAACGTGCTTCTCTCTATCATTATTCATTGAATTCTCTCCTCTGGAGTCACAAAAAAAACAAATATAATCTTCCTTCCCGAGAAACTGACAAAATCAAAACAAAGTTAATGCCCCCAAAAGCTCTCTAGAGGTTGAACTTTTCTAGTTTCCTCATACCTTTCTCCAATTATGTTGTACATGGGTGACCTTCCAAGTGCATTACTGAGAAACAGATACATTACTCCAAGTGTGGTCTTTGCAGTCCAGCTATACCACTACATCTCATGCTACGTATTTATCATTAATGCAGACCATAGGAACCCTAATAGTTTAGTGAGGTCTAGGCCTGCTCTAAGCCAGTTGCACAACCTTCCCTTTGAAAATATCTGCTTAGTGGTATTTCTTGAGTACACAGACAACACTTAGTTCAACTCACTAAAAATACTTCATCTTTAAACACTAGTGATAGCAAGAATAGAAGGTCTTACCTTTTGGGAGAAGGACTATAAACACACAATCTCAATCAGTGTTGTCAGTGCCATGATAGGGGTACATCCAAGGTGAGCTGAATTGAGGGGGGTGGGAGGGAGTGGAGACTCAAGGTATGTAATGAGATATGACTTGCACTTTCTTTGTTCTCAATGAGCACAAGGAGCTCCTCTTGCTAATAATCCATCAAAGAAGAAAAAGGAGGCATGGTATAAAAAAATGAGCCAAGTCTGTAATTGACCACGTAACTGGATTTTGTTAAATGATGTGTAACCTACAGCCATTTAAACCATAACAAAAATACTCTTCGTTCATTAATCCTTCTCACGTATTCTACTATCTGCATCTCTTCCTCACTCTGCGCATAAAGTTTATCAGTTTGTAAAATGGAATTTAAAATAATCACAAACTACGTATGTCTCTCTCATGTGCTTATGTGGCATTTATGGAGCGATCTATAGATATACTTACTAATTTGTAGACTTGCCCACATTTGCTTTGGTGGCTTTTATGACAATCCCCTAGAAAAGTAGGTCCACATGTATGGGATTCGACAACAAAAAAAATCCCTGGTGAGCTGCAGAGCACAGACAGCTTGGGACTGTTGTCTACAAAGCTGTCTTTGACCTTTATGCAATTCACTGAAGTTATCCTCACTCTGCTCATTTGCCATGGCTCAATTCAATTTCTTTCTTGGATCAACCATTTTGAACTTACTGCAGGCTTTTGCCTGCTCTCATCATAGGAGTTTTCTTAACTTTTTCTCCAGAAATTTAAGAGAAGAGTATCAAACCAAAGATTTTCCTAGGCGAAATGTAGTTTTGGCAGTGACGGTCACTTGAGTTCACGTTAAGCTTTTCTTCTGAGGACCTCGAAGATTTTGTAAATCTCATCTGACCTCTGAATATCACTATCAGAAGAGGGAAACAGGACAACATTATTCCTGTGGTCACTGTTGCTCCAAGCTCTTAGAGAAAAAGCAATTTTCACAGGGTGCCAAGACTGGGGCAAAAACATACAGTATTAAAGAAAAACCTATATTAATTGTATCAGCACTCATATGAGGAATCATCTTTTTTTTCTGTAATTTGTCAGATCTTATCTGTCTTTATGCATTAATTCATTGACTTACTTATACTTGCTGTGCAATATCTAAGCATATGCCAGAATAAAATCAATTCTTTAGGTAAAGATTTTGATCTCTATTAAAATAATAATAATAGTAATAATAATAATTGGCAGAAAAGGAAAGGTGAACCACTCTGGCCATGAAAGACATTCTGATTTTCTAAAGAAATAATCCTCGTTTACTTTTAATCTGCTTTAGACAGAGGCAAACTGAAAGGCACCTGGCCTCTAAAGAATCAACAGAAACTTGTGGAAATCATTTTGGCCTTTCTTTGAGAGTAAGTTTTAAAGTGATAGAATTCAAACCTCCTCTACAACCCCATCTCCTCTCTGCTTCGAAAAAAGAAAGTTGTCAGCTACATTCAACTGGCAATCTCTTCTATCAGAGATAATGTCTACTACTTTTATTTTTTTCATCTGAGTTTTTCCTAACAAACACTTGGGCTTTCTTCTGGGATATGGTGAAAAATCCATTTTAAGTGATGTATATCCTGACTATGATTCCTTTTACAGCAAAACAATGAAAGCAGTTGGTGATGTGATGGCGTTAATGTATTCATGCAATACATTGGTAGACATATGGGGATCCAGGTTTTTTCTGTGCGTGTGGAGTTTAAAAGGAACCTTCTAGACATGCATTTTACGTACATAAAATATAGTGTTCAAATAGGAACAATGTATGAGAACATCCGTACTTGTCAGCTCTGTGCTGTCAGCAAAGATGAGCTTTCCGAGGGTGGTATTTTAGACTTCATTATACTGTCCCATGGAGCATTCCCAAAAAAGCAGCAGGTAGAAAATCAGGAGCATTGAAATGAAATAATACTCAAGGGAATGAAGACTGTTTTTTCCCCCTCAAATTGTCTCTATTGACAGAGTTGACTTCACTTTGCCATTGAACTGTGACAAGGTGATTATTTTTAAAAACCAAAATATGGTGCATAATACATTTTAGCCTGAAGCTAAAAGTTAAGTGTGAATATTCATTCTTTTTTTTTTTTTTTTTCTCTTCCATGGAAAAAACTGTGGCCTGAGTAGCAAATGAAGTGTTAAATTCCATCAATTCCATGAAGTTAATGAGTGATGTTTACATGGAATCATTTTTTTTTTTTTGTCTTTTTGCTATTTCTTTGGGCCGCTCCCGAGGCATATGGAGGTTCCCAGGCTAGGGGTCGAATCGGAGCTGTAACCACTGCCCTACGCCAGAGCCACAGCAATGCGGGATCCAAGCCGTGTCTGCGACCTACACCACAGATCATGGCAACGCCGGATCGTTAACCCACTGAGCAAGGGCAGGGACCGAACCCGCAACCTCATGGTTCCTAGTTGGATTCGTTAACCATTGCGCCACGACGGGAACTCCACATGGAATCATTTTTAACAGAGAGAAATTCTTTTGATTGTCACTGAGATTTTGTGGCAGGGGAAGGAATTACGGTTTTTTAAATCACAGTAACCTGACTGTCAACTTCTCAGAAAAAAAAAATAATGAATTTAAATATACCAAAATACATCATGTCCACAAACAGAATCTGCACATTCTTATACAAAACGGAGAAGTTAAGTGCATCCTGTCAGTAGACAAACTGACCCTGTATGGTCAGAAATTTGTGTTGAGAATTTTAGAGTAACTTAAACTAATTTTAAGGCCTAGCTCTGTAAAATCCTCCCTGAGGCAAAATGGATATAGAGTCCCTTTGTGCTGATTCTATAAGTGGCCAGAATTACAGTCAGTGGAGTGACTTGGCCAAAGTCAAGCAATAGGACATTGGACAAGTTCACTCCTTCCTATCATGCATGGCAGTGTGTTACTCGGGCTTCCAAGCCTAGCTAGAGTCTTATATATTTTCTTCAAGAAGAGCTAATTTGGAAGGTTGATCTGGTCAATGCTTTTAGGCTTACAGAGACCTAATGAACTTATTTGTTTGGAATTTGTGTTTAGCCTAGTATCTTACTCTTAAAAAAAAAAAAAAAAAAAGCACATTAAAAACAAACAAACAAACAAAAAAACAAAAAACACTTCTCCATACAAGCCTACAGGCAGGAGCACACAAGTCTTAGCTAATATAAATTCTGGTCATTTGTCTTCCCTTTTATCCACTTGGGTCATGTCAAGCAAAATCCACTTCATTTTAAACATTGTCAAAGGAAAATGAAGTTGGGTGGGTTATAAGGGATTCTCTACTTCACTACAGATTTTTTAAAAATCACATTATCAGATATTGCAAAACTCTTCCTTTAGACATCAATACATCTTTTCTCTCAGACGCTCCAAATCACAACCCCCCTTGTCTCATCCTGAGTCACAGGACAGTGATTCTGCTTCTATGGTTAATCTCCCACTTTGGACTCTGGTCATGGAAATGTGCTTCCTAAAATGGCTTTTCTTTCTTCAGTAGTGAACATTACAACAAAGTTCTTATCTTCAGATGAGTAGGATGAAGCAAACTGTTAGGCAAGTCTCTCCTTTTTTTTTTTAATATTATTTATTTTACAATATAATCTTTTAAATAGACTGTCAAAAAAACAAACAAAATGTACTTTGATTCCATATCAAAATTCACAAATTTAATCATAATTCAAATGACTCCTTCATGTAGTCCTTTTTAAAATTTTACTTCCAAAGCATTTGTTTATCTTTTTATAATAACACCAAAAAGAAATTGGCTGGCTACATGTAATTTAATACACACCAGAGGGAAGTAAAAAGTCAACATTTGGAATGTTATTTACACTGAACAAATATGTTTTAAGAATTTATTTAATTCTCATTAAATTCTAGTTTATTTAAGTAATTTAAGAATTAAGTTAAAGTCCCCTCCCCCCTTTTTTTTAACTATCTGTAAGGCTGAAATGAGACTGGAGAAAAATCTTAGAAGATTTAAGGGATGGTTTAAATCTTAGATGATTTAAGGGGTCCAACTTACACTTGGATGGTGTAATTTCAAGTTGCTGAAAACCACACAGAAGGAAATTTGGCCATATCCATCAAAGTTAATAACTTGCCATCTCTTTTTTAATTTTTTTGGCTGCACCTGTGGCAGTTGGAAGTTCCCTGGCCAGGGATCAAACCTGCCCCACAGTTGTAACCTGTGCAACAGCTATGGAAATGCCCGATCCTTAAACCACTGTACCACAAGGGAACTTGCAAACTCACCATCTTTTGACCTAGTAATTCTTGCTATCAGGAATATACTCTACAGATAAATTTGACCACATTCAAATAACATACATGTACACTCATGACAGAATATTTTCTGCCAGGAAACTGGAAGGAAACTAAGTGCTCATCAACTGAGGACTGATTAGATAAATTAATCTAGGAAGTGGAATATAATATAGCCATAAACATGAATAAGGAAGTTGTTTGTATATTGGTGGAGAAAACTTGAAATACATTGTTTAGGGCAAAATAAGCCACACAACTGTGTTTATAACATGCCACTTTTTGCATTATATTCACATTTTCTCATAAATATGTGTATAAGCCTAAGGCATCTTTGGAAGGACACTAAATAAAAGAATGACATAGGTGCCCATGGGAGGGGAATGGAAGGATGAGGGGGAGGACAGGAAGGGGACTTTTCACTTTACTTTTAAATTTGAACTTTGTGACTATGTTATTATGATCCTGACTTACAATAAGGAATATATTTTTGTTTTTTAATCCTCATTCCTGGCTCTGAGCTCCTAAAATCCTTGAAATGTCCTAGTGAGGAGAGCAGAAAGATGTCTATTGTTATGTTAATGAGGTGGCTCGGGAAAGCCCCAGGAAGCTGAAGGATGGAAGATGGTTGTCCATGGAGGCAACCTTGTGTGTGATGCGAAGGTTAGATCTTTCAGTCCCAACCCTGGAAAGCAGTGATGGCCATTCATTTAATCAATTATCCTACGTCATGACACCTCCATAAAATCCCCAAAAGACAGCAATCTGAGAGCTTCTAGGTTTGTGAACCCATGAAGATTTGGGAAGAGTAGTGTGTTCAGAGAGCCTGGAAGCTCTGCATCCCTTCTTCATGCCTCGGCTTACTCATCTCTTCTACCTGGACATTCCTGTGTTATATCCTTTTATAATAAAACGGTCATCTAGCAAGTGACATGGTTCTGTGAGTTCTGTGAGCTGCTGTAGCAAATTAATTAACCCCAAGAAGGGGGTCCTGGGAATTTCTTATTTATAGTTGATGTCCTAGACTTGCGATTGGCCTCTGCATGGGGGACAATCCTGTGGGACTCAGCCCTTCACCTGCAGGATCTGACTCCATCTCCAGGTAGAGCGTCAGAATGGAGCTGACCTGTAGGTCTCTCCACTGATGTTGGAGAAATGCTTGGTGGGGTTAGAAAACTCCCATATGGGAACTGGTGTCAGAACTGGAGTTACCTACTGAAAAAAAAGCTCTGAAACATTGTCCAGAGCCTCCAGAGATGACAAGCTTAGCTCTGAGCCCCAACAGGCACACTTTGAACTTGCTGATGAGGCTGTAACTTATAAAAAAGGAGTTTATTCTTCCCTTGATCAACCTCCTCCATGAAGCAGGGAATAGAATCAGCATTTTGGAACCAAATGACACAGCATTATTATCCCCTAATATGCAGAACGGTTGATCAATCTCTTCTCGAGACTCTCGCTGTTTGTTAGCATCCATGATACCACGGGATTGTCATTTTTTCCCCTAATTTTCTGACCTTTCGATTTTAGCCTCATTTATGGATTTCTCTTCTCTGATCTCTTTATATTCACAGGAGAATTTCAGGACTCAGTTTTGAAATCTCTGATTTTCACTGGACCTGCATTCTGTAGAGTTTGCTGAGGCTGCCATAACTAAGTCCCACAAACTGGATGGTTTAAACAACAGAAATGTATTGTCTCATGGTTCTGGAGATCAGAAGTCCGGGATCAAGATATCCTTCTGAGAGGCATCAAAGAAGATCTGTGTCATGCCTCTCTCCTAACTTCCGGGGGTTTGCTGCCAACTTTTGGTGTGCCATGGCTTGTAGAAGCACCACCCATCTCTGCCGTCATCATTGCGTGGTGTTCTTACTTTGCATGTGTCTGTGTCAAAATGTCCTTTTTATAAGGACACTGATCATATTGGATTAGAATCCCAGAGACCTCATCTGAACTTGATTACTGTTGTAAAGACCCTATCTCCAAATAAGGCCATATTACAGAACACTGAAAGTTAAGACTTCAACTATATATATATATTTTTTAGGGCTACACCCTAGGCACATAGAAGTTCCCAGACTAGAGGTCAGATCGGAGCTACAGCTGCTGGCCTACACCACAGCCATAGGAATGCGAGATTCAAGCTGCATCTGTGACCTAAAATGCAGCTCACAGCAATGTCGGATCCTTAACCCACTGAGTGGGGCCAGGGATCAAACCATGTCCTCAGGGTTACTAGTCAAGTTCATTACTGTTGAGCCACGACAGGAGCTCCCAACTTCAACAGTTCTTTTGTAGGGATGTGTGGGGGTTTGGAGACTTGTGAATTTGGAATTTGGCAATTTAACCCATAACATATTCTCCAGATTATTTCATTCACTCCTACAGCTTCAAACACCATCCATTTGCCAAGAAGTCTTCAGTTTATATAGCCAGCCTATATCTATTCTCAAACCAACTGCCAAAAAGAAATCTCCACCTACATGTCTCACAAGATCTCAAACTTCTATCGAAAACCATATTTGATCATTTACCACTTCCCAATCTATTCCTCTTCTAGTCTTCCCCATCTCAGTTAACGGCAACTCCATCCATGCTCTTACTCAGACCACCAGCATCCTGGGGGATCATGCCTGATGTTCTGACATCCAGTCATTCACTAAGTCCTCTGTTTATTCAGCCTCCAGCCAGAATCCCACGTTTATTCAGTCCTTGGCACCCTACTAACTGCTGCCATTATTGCTTTCTAAAAATTTGTTTCCATGAAATATCAAATGCTCATATGTGCTATACTAAAAATATTGGATGAGGGCTAGATTTTATTTAAGATTATAGGTAAGAAGGTTACTTCTTTTGGGTCATTCTCACAGCATGTGGAAATTCCTGGGCCAGGGATGGGACCTGTACTACAGCAGTGACCCAAGATGCTGCAGCAACTATGCTAGATCCTTAACCTGCTGTGCCACAAGGGAACTCCCAGGAAAGGTTACTTTTAAATGGTTGATTCTACCCTTTTCTTTTTTTTTTTTTCTATCTTTTCTAGGGCCGCTCCCACAGCATATGGAGATTCCCAGGCTAGGGGTCCAATCGGAGCTGTAGCTGCCAGCCCACACCAGAGCCACAGCAACGCAGGATCTGAGCAGTGTCTGCAACCTACACCACAGCTCATGGAAATTCCGGATCTTTAACCCACTGAACAAGGCCAAGCACTGAACCTGCAACCTCATGGTTCCTAGTCGGATCTGTTAACCACTGAGCCACGACAGGGAACTCCAACAAGGGCTATTTTAAAGGGGTTCCCCCTCTTATTTTTTCCTGTTGTTCATTAGCTTAACTGTTATTTTCTTCTTTATCCTATATAAGAGTGCAAGGATTTTTTAGTATATCATGATGAGATTACAAAAGGTACTGCCACTCTTTTTCACTTACTGAAGTATGAAGCAATGAAAGCAACATACAAGGAGTCTAAGGTTGTTTGTTATCAATTAGACATCCATTACATTCTAAAAAAGCATTTAGGTCCACAAAATAAGAAATGTATAAAAGGATAGTGGGTTTTTTAAGTTTTAAATTCACCACCATAATGTAAAACTCAGAATCTGTGAATTTCTAAAGTAAATAGGCCATGGCATTCCTCAGGAAACAGAGTTCTCACAATAGTTTTTTAGCTGTATTCTTAAATAGAACACAAAGGAGTCTTTAGCTGGCCTGTGGATCACCCAAACAAGCTTCTCATCACGACGTACCCACAAAGAGATGCCACATGAAGCGGCAGACAAGTAAACTAGATAAAATTAACATGTGACAATTACTAGACTGACTCAGCATCAGTAAAGCATAGCACATTTATTATTGGGAATAAAGGTTATGAGTTTCATGACTACATCCACGTTTCCTTGGTAAAACATCCTTGTGTAAAAATGTCATAAGATTTCATAATGGCCACTGGGGTGCAATTTGGAATAGAAAACAAAGCAAAGCTACCTAGTTTATATGGGGAACAAACTAATTAGATTGGTATCATTAGCACAGACCTCCAACCAAATGTGCTAATTTAACTCCAAATTACACAGGAAAATGGGAAGTCATGTTGACCGTTTTGTAGGACAAAATATACATGAATATTCTGAAAATTCTTGAATCTGAGTTGAAATATAAAAAGAAAGAAGAAAAGAAAAGAAAGAAAATACAGGTCAAGCCTGACCACTCAGGGTGTCTTAGAAAAGACACCATTTTATCTCTGCATCTCAGTCCAATGAAGATGAGAATCATTTTATACACTTTTGTTTGGTCTTTCAATTTTCGATGTCTTTGCAAGAACTAGACTGTATTATGATTACTATTATCTTTAAAACTGATTCAGTGTATTTCAGAAGATGCGAGGGACTAATCCATTCTTTTTCCCATGTTGGTATCACACATATTTTAAACATAATTTTCTTGAAACCCAGAAATCAAATACCCTCAGAGCTTCAGTGAGCAAGGACAGAAACACTAGTTCCCCAAGCAGCTTCCATTTACCCAGTTGCTCCTCTCAAACAAGTGTCCCCAACGAGTACCCGTATTCACTAGTCATTCTTTCTTCTACTGCTTTGCCACCTTGGGATCCAGAGGAATCTGATCTCTGTCCTCCTAGTTGAAGTAATTCTCCTAACCAGGCCATTCAGCCTAGTATTTATTGAGTGCAGACTGCAACATTCAGAATTGTTATAATTATAGCAGTGAACGTAACAAAGTTTGTTCTCTCCTGAGATTATGGCGGGAGTGACAAGAAAAGGAAAACAACCCAACAGATACAGAGAAGGTGGAGTGGTATAAAACCAAGCAAGGATAAGAGAATAGACAAGGCCTAAACCTGCAGAGAAGAGGGTTGTGTTTCTACAGACGGTGGTCAAAGAAGACTTCACAGAAAGTGAGCGTCCCAACTGGGTGAACATGAGTGGGAGAATGTTTCAAGGAATAAGCCAGAGTAAGTCCTTGGGGTGATAGACTGCTTAGCTTGTTTAAATAAGAGCAAGGGGGCACGGTGTGCCTAGTGCAGAGAACGGGAAGTACAAGGAAGTGGATGGGGCAGCAAAGACAAGATTGCATAGTACTCAACATTTTAGGTCAGAAGGACTACAGACTTTATTAAGTGAACTCAAATTATTAGAAGTTTTTGAGTAGAAGAGAGACATAGTCAGACAAAAGTTTTAAAAATCCAATGCTAATAGACACCAGGAATATAATTTTAAAATACCATTTGTAAAAGGATTAATAATGTCAAAAACTTAATGGTGGGAGTTCCCAGTGGCCTAGCAGTTAAGGATTTGGTGTTGTCACTTCTGTGGAGTGGGTTTGATCCCTGTCCTGGGAACTTATGCATGCTGCAGGTACAGCCAAAACAAATAACAACAACAACAACAAAATTTAATGGCAAATTTAACCCCCCAAATGCACCGAAAAGTACAAAACAGTGTCATGTAAAGTTGAATAAAGCTCAAAGAAGTGGAGCGATATACCTTGTTTGTGGTTTGGAAGACTCAACATTAATAAGCTGTCAGTTCACCCCAAATTGGTGTATATGATGCACACATTCAGGGTTATTCCAATTAATGCCAGTAAGTCCTTTGTAGAAATTTATACGCTGATTATAAAATTTACATGGAGGAGTCCCCATTGTGGCTCAGCAGGTTAAGAACCCAACTAGTATCCATGAGGATGAGCGTTCGATCCCTGGCCTTGTTCAGTGGTTAAGGATCTAGCATTGCCATGAGCTGCGGCATAAGTCACAGACATGGCTTAGATCTGGCCTTGCTGTGGCTGTGGCGTAGGATGGCAGCTGCAGCTCCAATTCGACCCCTAGCCTGGGAACGTCCATTTGCAGCAGGTGTGGGTGGCCTTAAAAAGAAAAAAAAAAATTATATGGAGATACAAAAATTCTGGGATAGTCAAAACAATTTTGAAAAGGTAAGAACAATTTGGGGGACTTTCAATATGCAGTATAAAATTAAATTTATCAAGATAATGTGGAATAGGCATAAAGATATATATATATATATAATTGATATATATATACATATATATAATTGATATATATACACATATATGTATATATATACATATGTATATATATATCAATGGAAAAGAATAGAAAATCAGAACTATACCCACATATACAAGGTCCATTGAGCTTGGATAAATGTTTCAAGGCAATACAATATGTAAAGAATTAAACTTTTCCAGAAATTATTCTGTAACAATTGGTATGAAAAATCCCATAAAATCAAACCCTACCTCATACCATACATAATATTAAAATCAAAATAGATAATAGAATCAAACATAAAAGTAAAGATGTAAAGTTTCTAGAAAAAAAACAGGATAAACTCTTTGGAACCTTGAGATAGGCAAGGATTTCTTTAACAGGACACAAAACATACTAATTACAAAGGAATAAAATGATAAATGGGAAACTTCTATTCTTCAAAAGACACTATTAAGAGAAAGTAAAGGTAAAACACAAACTGGGAGAAAATATTCATAATACAAACACCTAAGAAAAACCTCATGTCCTAGATACATGTAGAACACAATTCAATGTTAAAAAGACAACTTTTTTTTTTTTTGGTCTTTTTAGGGCTGCATCCATGGTATATGGAGGTTCCCAAGCTAGAAGACGAATTGGAGCTATAGCTGCCAGCCTATAAAGCCATAGCAATGCCAGATCCAAGCCACGCCCCACATCTGTAACCTATACCACAGCTCACCACAATACCATGTCTTTAACCCACTGAGCAAGGCCAGGGATCGAACCTGCATCCTCATGGATGCTAGTCAGATTCTTTTCTGCTGAGCCACAATGGGAACTCCAAAAAAAAATGACAACTATTTTTTTTTTATTTGTATTTTTTTGTCTTTTCGTCTTTTTAGGGCTGCACCTGCGGCATATGGAGGTTCCCAGGCTAGGGGTCTAATAAGAGCTGTAGCCGCCGGCCTATGCCAGAGCCAGAGCAACTTGGGATCTGAGCCGCATCTGTGACCTACACCACAGCTCACGGCAATGCCAGATCCTTAACCACTGAGCAAGGCCAGGGATTGAACCCACAACCTCATGGTTCTTAGATTTGTTTCCACTGTGCCATGACGGGAACTCCTACAACTTTTATTTATTTATTTATTTATCTTTTTGCCTTTTCTAGGGCTGCTTCTGCGGCATATGGAGGTTCCCAGGCTAGGGGTCCAATCGGAGCTGTAGCCACTGACCTACACCAGAGCCACAGCAACGCAGGATTCGAGCCACGTCTGCGACCTACACCACAGCTCACGGCAACGCCGGATCCTTAACCCACTGAGCGAGGCCAGGGGTCGAACCCACAACCTCATGGTTCCTAGTTGGATTTGTTAACCACTGAGCCAAGACGGGAACTCCTACAATTATTTTTTTAAATGGGCAAAAATATTAAACAGATACTTCACAAAAGAGATATGAATTTCAGTAAGCCCATGAACAAAGGGCCCAGTATCATTAATAATAAGGAAAAAAATAAGTTAAAATTGTGACGGTATACCTCTACCTACCACTAGGATGGCTAATTTTTTTTAACTTTATTTGTTTATTTTAGTTTGTATAATGATATTTATTTTTTTCATTATAGCTGGTTTACAGTGTTCTGTCCATTTTCTACTTTACAGCATGGTGACTTAGTTACACACATGCATACATTCTTTTTTCTTACATTATCATGTTCTATCATAAGTGACTAGACCTAGTTCCCAGTGCTACACAGCAGGATCTCATTGCAGCACTATTCATAATAGCCAAGACTTGGAAATAACCCAAATGTCCATTGACAGATGACAGGATTAGGATGATATGGTATATATAGACAATACTACTCAGCCATAAAAAAGAACAAAATAATGCCATTTGCAGCAACATGGATGGAACTAGAGATTCTCATACTGAGTGAAGTATGTCAGAAGGAGAAAGACAAATACCATATGATATCACATATCTGGAATCTAATATATGGCACAAATGAACCTTTCCACAGAAAAGAAACTCATGGACTTGGAGAATAGACTTGTGGTTGCCAAGGGGGAGGGAGTGGGATGGATGGGGAATTTGGGGTTAATAGACTATTGCCTTTGGAATAGATTACCTAATTTTTTTTAAATTAATAATACCAAGAGTTAGAGGGGAAATGGGACATCTAGAATTGTCCTACAGAAAAATATGATCTTTGGATTCTATAATGTAATAACCTCCTTAGAAAACTTTTTGGCAATTTCTTATGCAGTTAAAATATATACTTACCATATGACCCAGAAAAAGCCCACCTCTATGTGCTTTACCCAAGAGAAAAAATATATAACCACAAAAAGGCTCAAACACGAAGATTCACAATAGCTTAGTTAGTAATAGCCAGAAAGTAACATACAGCTGTTCAAAATTGTGACATATTCATCCAGTAGGATGCTAGTCATCAATATGAAGAAACAAACTATTGATACACAAACAATCTTAAAAACATGCTGAATGACCTGTATATAGCCAGAGAAAACCCTAATTAAAAAAGATACATGCACCCTATGTTCATGGCAACACTTTTCACAATAACCGAGACATGGAAACAACCTAAGTATCCTTTGACAGAGGAATGGATAAAGAAGGTGTGGTATATCTATACAATGGAATATTAGTCAGCCATAAAAAGTGAAATAATGCCATTTGCAGCAACATGGATGGACTTAGAGTTTATCATACTAAATGAAGTGAGTCAAACAGAAAAAGACAAATACCATATATATAATTTATATGTGAAGTCTAAAATTTGACATAAATGAACTTTCCTATGATACAAAAACAGATAAACAGACACAGAAAACATATTTGTGATTGCCAAGGGGGTCTGGGAGTAGGATGGATTGGGCGTTTAGGATTAGAAGGTGCCAACTATTATATATAGGTAAACAGCAAGTTCTTACTACAGCACAGGGAACTGTGATAAGCCATGACGGAAAAGAAGTAAAAACTGAATCACTTTGCTGTACAACAGAAATTAACAAAATATTACAAATCAGCTATACTTCAATAAAATAAATTTAAAAAAAAACATGGTGAGTCAAAGAAGCCAGGTATAAAAGCATATATACTGTAGGATGTATTTATGAGGTTCTATACTGACTGAATACAGATCAATAGTGCCTGGGTAGGCCTGGAGGGGCTTCCCAGGAAAGGATAACAGGAGCATGAAAACATTTTGGAATGATCATATGCTGTATAATGTGATTGGGTGATGGTTATATGGGTTTAGACATGAATCAAAATTCACCAAACTCTTCACTTAAAAATAGGTGCATTCAATTTATTTTATGTGAATTATAGCACAACAGTGACTTAAAGAACCCAATGAGTATTTCATTAAATATTTATTAAAGCATTTGATAAAAACTAGATAAAATGATATACTTTGACTTCCAAAAAAAGGGTACATGTAGAAGAAAATGTAAATTCGATGTACAGTCTTCTGCAATAAGACAAATTAGTGTGTATATGTAGAAAAGAACACAGATATTTTAAAGGTCTTCTATTTAATATAAAAACTTTTACTAAGTTAAAATATAATAATTATGAATAGCCCCTCCAGGGAATTTTTATATGCCCCTTTTATACTTCTTCACGTTAAATGAAGTGAAGCCACTAAGACCCCAGGCAACTAATGGCATCGCCAGAAAAGGGCTAAATTAGTAATTACCTTTTTTATCTGGACAGTAAAAAAAAAATTATCATTTTGTCATCGTAACTACTAGTTTGCAGTGTGACAAGACTTATGATAGATGCATTTTAAAATGGGTATGGCAATTAAAAACATATCCTATCATCTCATACTATCTGAATTCTTTTAAGCACAATAAAATTGAAATTCCCATACCATTGGATTCATACATAGCTTATCTTTATGGTTTGATAGATTTCAAATGAATAAGTGAATTGAGAGTATATCTCATATAGCACCATTCCAGGGTAGGTAAATAACATGAAGTTTGCTGCATGACTTCTTACAAAAGGTAATCCTGAGTTGTTCACAATAACAACCTGCATTGCACAAGTGCTTCAGAGCACTTATAAATTCCCTCAGATTTAAAATATATCAGTCTCAGATTATGACTATCGGCAATCTTTATTATTTACTGCAGGTTAAGTTAAATACAGGTGGCTTAATGCTGAAAGTTAGAATAAACCAACAGTTTACTACAACAGAGTGCAATCCTTTAATTTCATACATTATTATTAAGATCCATAAGGATTGAATATTTTCTTCACACGAAGTAAATTATCGAAAGACCCCATATACTTAACTCTTCCTAATTTATTTCCACATGACTGTTCCCCTTGCTCTGTAAGCCTGATAAATGCATGTGTTCCTCAGTATCCTGGTTTCTTTTCACTTTACCTGAGAGCGTTCATCCAGACCTTGAGTTTTGACACCTCATGAAATGCTATTCTCTCTCAAAACAGTTTCTCAACTCTCCGCCACTCTCCCATTTTCCAAATCCTGGAAATCCACCTCCAATTATTTGTCAGTTAAAATTCATTTGTCTTCCCTCACTTCTGCCTCTGCAAGCCCTTAGCATCACTACCTGAAGTATCACATAGACTTCCAAATCGATGACTTGCCCATCGCTCTCTTCTGACGCACCCCATCTCATACAACCATTGAAACATCCCCTCAAATACATTAATCTGCTGGTGTAGCCTCAGTTTATAACACATAACACGTTCTCAGTGCTATTACAATTGAGCTCACATTCCTGAACACAGAATTCAATGCCTTAGCTCCAACTTTCTTTCGCAACTTGACCTCCAAGACTCCCTTCCCCTCACTCCCTGTGTGGCTATAGACACTACACCTGTCTCTCTATCTATAGATATCTTCTTACAAAGCTTATACATTTAAAAAAATATCTTCTCAGATTATGAAAATCAAGATTGGGAATTATTTTTATTTATCACTTTAATATTTTTGACTGGTGTTTCCTGTCTTCCACTGTTTCAGCTAAGTCAGTTGACAGCCCTGTTGTAACATAGCAGATAATTTGTCTTTTTTTTCTTACTACTATTAGTCTTTTCCCTTTGTCTTTAGTTTTTAGCAAATTTACTCTGAAATACATTTTGTATTTTCCAGCTTGGGTGCTTAAGTGATTCCTGAATTTATGGCTCAGCTTCTCTGAATTTTGGAACACTGTCAGGTATTACCTTTTTCAAATATGACTTCTGCCCCATTTTCTCTCTTTTCCTCCTAAGAATCCAGTAAACATGTGTTGAACCCTTTTACTATGCTCCATACCTGCTTTTAAATTTATCTATTGAGTTATTATTTTTAGTTCGATTATTTTCCAGTTTAAAAATAGCCATTTGGTCATTTCTTATAGATCAGTAGTACCCAAATTGTCTATCTTAATTACTTTCTCTAACATATTAATCATAGTTTAATTTAAAGTTCATGTTTGATAATGCCAATATTTGGATTACCCATGGACTTGTTGATATTATCTGTTTATTTTCCCTCCTGTCCCTTTTTCTGGGTATGTAACAGCACTTCCAAGTTCTCCTCAAGTCTTACAACATTACCATTCAGCCTAATCGCTGCCATCTATCTCTCTGTCTAAATGCCTTCGATGGCAGGCGGAGCTCTTCTCTGCAAATCTAACCCATAAAATTCTGGCTTTATTTTTTCTTTTGGATTTTTATGACTATTTCAATTAGTTTTGGTAAAATCATTGGTCTACTGAAAGATACTCCATCGCAATTGGAAGCAGAAGGTCCTTTGCACATTTCTAAAGTGAGAAAAACATGCATTATATAATAAAATTACTTGTTAAATTGAGTTATATTTTTTATTGCATGGAGAGGTGCACAGTTCTGAAATAAAAAGTTAGAGACTTTTCCATTTATGGATCGAGCAGTGTTACTGGGTGTGCACTGTAAACCCAATGCCACGGTAGGTGTAGGGGACACAGCAGTCAGGCATGCTCATGTAATACGTGGTCAGATGTATGGCCAGTACTTGGACACCGGCTCTATCATCACCTAGTTCAGTGACAATGAGCAAGTCAACACATCTCTCTAAGTGTCAGTTTCTGTCTGCAGAAAATAAAGATTGGATATCACTATTTCTTTTTCTGTTTATTTGGTTTTGGTTTTTTGGTTTGCAACTCTCAATATATTATGTAAAATATTGTTTTTAAAAGCAACTTAATCTATCAGAACAGTAGTACTTTTATTTATTTATTTATTTATTTATTTTTGCTTAAACAGACTTATATTTAATCAAATTGATGCTACCTAAATATCATATTATTTTGCTCTTGTCTAAATTTACATTGATTCAGAGTATGGATATCACTGTTTCTAAGCTTCCTTTCTTCTTTATAATCCCCCTCAGTTATAACTCTCATGAAACAAAGACCCAAGTCTGTCATTGCAACATCTTGAATGTCTAAAATAATGTCTGACCTCAGTAGATATTATAGAGTAAATTAAGGATTAAATTTTATATGTTTTTTATTAGTGGATTAATTCATATATATATATACACACATATAATACATGTATCTTATCTCTGACTTATTTAAAAATGTGACTTGGCCTAAGGATGGAATTTCATCTTTTCTGGGTATTATCCTTTTCTTCTCTGGCCTAGATTTTAATCAGTTTATGTCATCAACCTTTTTAACTACTTCTTTTTTGGCTCAAATTTCATATCTGTATTTTTCAATTAACCACCAATTATCAAGATTCTTTAATAGGATTCCTTATAGAATTATTATAGTCATTTTCAGGAAGATGAATAGTGGAAATATAATTTAAAAACCCAAGCATTTCATAAGAATTTTTTGCATAGTAAATTTAGCATAAATATACTTTATACAAAGAGTTTATCGACAATACAACTATGTATCTTGCACTTTTTTAAATATGGCTGATTGTTAGCTTCAAAGGACTGCCTACCACTTATATTCCAACCAGCTGCTATGAAAGGAATAAGTATTAATGGACCTACCACACCTTCAGCCTCTTGTCTCCAGTCACTGTGCTTAGCTGCAGGATTCCCATTAGCATTAATGGGAGTTCCATGCACACATCACCTGGAGAACAGACCCCTCGATGTTTGATCATTATCTTCCTAGACAGGTAGGAATGGCATCAATCAGGTATCCAGCTTAGTTTCACAGTATGTACTATTAAAGGCATCAGGGCAATAAAAACACAGCTTTCTAACACCTTCTTTATAAAACAGTAAAAACATGCAGAACAACCAAAAGAGAAGATTTTAAAAGCATACAAGAAGTACATGGCTTTCCTGCATATCTTTTTATAATTACAAATGACCCCAAACTGACGTATGTACATGCTACTCCTTGCTAAGGCAACCATAATGGGATAATAAAGACAAGCTTCATTATATAAAATGGATTTCACTTACTATAAAGTCGCCAAATAGTGAAGAGATAGTGGAGTTTACACAGAAACTGCTTGACCTCTGGATTTTTTTTTTCCTTTTAACATTATCCCACCATACCATTAATAAATCACATACTTATGTGGTTAGAAAGAAAACAGCATGAGTGATTAGGACAAGTACGTGAGTTCCATCATGTTGGAGGGAACATTATAAAAGTCAAGATGTTTTCAGTTCCAATTTACTGTACACTTAGTAAATTAGGAACAGCAACATAGTGAAAAGAAAAGAATGAAGAGGAAAGCCTGGCTAAGGGAGAACATGGTTTGGCTTGAGACGGTTTTAACAGCTATGCAAATTAGGATTAATTTTTTAAAGTCACTTTTTCATTTGTAAAGTACATCTAAAAACCCCTATGTTGTAGACTTATTAGGAGGCTTCTATGAGGCATACAGCATAGCTCATGACAGTTGAGTGCTTAAAAAAAGAATGACTATCTTATGTGCTGTATAGTTATTAACTACAAATGAGAGCATGATATAGAGCAAGCGTTAGAGTCAGATAGACATGAATTACAATTCCATATCTGCTACAAACTGACCTCACAATCCTGGGCAAGTTTGTTTTTTTTCTTTCTAAATACATATCTGCAATGCTTATATGTATATGTGTTTATATACATACATATGCAATATCAAGTATAGATATATACTTATCCATAAATATACATATATTTAACTATATACACTTTTATTATTATTTAGCTCTAATGGCTCACAATTTGAGTTTTATATCTGAGCTCAGCATTATGGCTCAGTTGCTAAATTTGTAGCCAGTGTAGATACATAATGTTGTAAGGACTTATATTAGGGAAGGTGAGTCAGAAGCCTCCTGATGCCTGGCTCTTGCTGGCCCTTCCATGAGTGTGGTTTACTAGTTCCTAGATACCTCCCATGCACAGAATCTGGAAGTCCTGTTTTCAGGAAGATCCCCACGTATTGAGGACCTTCCTTCTCGCCTCGGCCCCCATTTTTCATAGGCACAATCAACTTCAGGCCAGGACTCACTCAGAGTGTGGGGTGCTTTGCATTTGGAAACATCTGACTTAGCTGAATCTCACCTACCATCTTAGGGAGGTCTTACAACAGGATTGTAGCCAGGCTCATGCTGTCTGGAGACTAAGCAGACCCCACTGAGGGAGAACTGGGTGAAAAGTAGAGGAATAAAGACCTGAGAAGAATATGTTCACTTTCTTGTACAGTGATTTGTCCTGGAAAATGCAGTGCTAGTCTAGTCAAACTTCAAGAAGCTCCATATGGAAGATATTATTATCCTACTTTAACACTCCATACAATTAAGTTATGAGGCTAAGATCACACTGCGCTGAGTAGGAAAGTCATTAGTCAATGATTTTGACCTTCTACAGTTCTTTATCCTTATTGAATGAAGGCAGCCTCAAAATGAGGATCATGGTGGTATCTACATCATAGTGTTGTCAGGACTAAATAAAATTGTATGGAGAAAGGGCTCAGAATGACATCTGACACCTAATACATAATGCACATAATACATATTCAATAATTATTGTCATATAATTATTATCAATATATTATTTAAATATTATAATAATAATTATTAATTATCAATAAATTATTATCAAATAATAATTATTATCAATAGTTATTAACATAAAGCACTATATTTGTTAGTTAAATCTGTACACTTTTTTTACTCAACAATTTTTAGAACGTCTACCAATTTTTAAGTGGAAACAAAAAAAGACCTAGCGAGGAGACAAACAATAAACAAATCATCAATAAGCGGACACATAATCAGTAAGTAAAGCCCAGAGGGCACAGGAGGTGAGGAGCTGATTAGATAGGATAGTCAAAGGAAATCCTGCTGAAGTGGCGACATTTGAGCCAACAGCTAAAAAAAGGAGAGGTGAAAACCCTCAGGGAAAGATCTAAGAGAAAATTCTCAGTACGGGAAATAAGGGTACAGGATCCGAAATGAAAAAAGTCCAATAAGTTGTCCCTTTTTGGTTGTCTGGGAAATGATTTATCAACTCTTGTGGATGTATACATTTTTAATTTAAAAAATCGAACATCTCCTTAGAGAAAAATAAAACAAAACCTGCATGACTATGGGGTTGTTTACGAGTCACACACTCTTTCTCGTCTGTGCATTTTATGTGGCTCGGGGCCACGGGCACATCTTCCTGCTCACGACTAGGGACTAGGGACGTGTGGTGGAAGACGTGAATCTGGAACAGCAAAGAAGGCTCCCCCCCCCCCCCCCCCGCCCAGTTCGCCACAAATACTGCTAATGAAGGGTGTGTTCCGTGTTTTGCCAGGGGCTTACCGAAAAGAAATATCGTCAACTCTCAATGCAAAAGCATGACATGCTTAATATCGCGTCCTGATATCTAGGTAATTGATTTGAATAATATTCGTTCCTCTGCTTTAGTCTTTTGGAGAACTCGTGCAAGCAACACAGGACACTGAAGGAATAAAAGCGCTTCTCTCTCAAATAATCGTACATGGCTACAATCACCCCAGATAGGAATATTTGACAATTTTCAGAGCATTTCACAAAGTGAGTTAATAGACAGTCACGTTTGTGGCACCTCTTTATCTATTTCCCTACTTCAAATATCTTAGCTCCTCATTCTGGCACTAGTATGTCTTTGAGTTTTCTTTGATAAATGTAGTGGGACTAAAGTCTCTATGAGACCTGGCTGAGAAGGAACTTTATTTAGCATTATCTCAGTGTGTTTCAGGAGTTGTCAGTCCCCAGAATATTTCTCAGCAAGAAACCCCACTAGGATTGTGTGGGTTAAGATTTTGCTCAATCTTAACTTTGAAACGGGTTACTTCATTTGACTTTCTCGATGGCTTGTGAAGTAGGCATGTTTATCCCCATTCCATAGATGATGAAATTGAGACTCAAAAAGGTCACCAACTTGCCTAAGTTTGCATATCTTGATAATTGCAACCCTGGGCCATATACTTGGGAAGTTAGATCCTGTGATTTTACTATATTTACTATATGACTGAATCCAACGATAATAATTCCTCATGTTGCTATTATGCTTTGCCATTTTTCCAAGTACTTTTACAAACATAATTTACTCATTAGGACTCTGTAAAGTAAGCCTGACAGACAGCATTAGCTGATCCTATAGCTGACCATACTTAAGTGACTAGGTATTAAATGAACAGGTGCCTGATTTGGTGCTTCTCATTTGGCAAAAATGTATTCCTTCTGTGTGCAGGATGTTCTTCTGGAGAAAGCAGTCAGACTGGGTTTTCAAACCTGGTTTTGTCTCTGCCACTCTCTGTTAAGCACCCCTGATCTTAGCTGTGCAACTTCAGGGCACTATGACACTGTCAGAATTTACCCTCCAAACCCTGTCCGGATCAGGAATCTTATGAGCTGTTTCCAGAACTGGGTGGGGGAAGAAGAAACCTCGATAGTCTAAGTTTGAGACATTCCCCAAACTGTAGCTTCAATTTTGATGCTCAGAATTTGCTTCGGCATATAAACATTCTGAGAGGTACTGTATGCAAAACAAACAAACAAGAAAACAAACAAACAAAAAAGCCACAAACAGTTTAAATTCATCTAAATAGCACACCTCAACCTTAGCAAGTATCAGGAGAGATTTCTTTTAACACATTAAAAGTGATTAATGACATGTACTACCCTTTGGATAGAGACGATGGAAGAGTGCTGGAAAGATAACAAGATCACTGCAAATAAAATGAGGAATGAGCTACAGGCAAGAAGGTCAGCGGTGAGCTCCCAGGGTCCTTGGTCACCCTGGCACAGTCCTCTGTGTAGGAAAAAAAAGACAAAGGGACCATTTCTGAAGATAATGCTGGGGGTTTTAGGAACAGTCTTATAATTTGATGGTATTCTATCCTTATTTTAGTATCATAAGTGGCTATACTAGAAAAACATGGGCGAGGAGAGTTCATGTAGAATGTCAACACATAGACTGGAATTGGCCGTCTCCATAAGGAAGCCTTTGATTTCTCTTCCTCTCCTTTCCTTTCACCCCTCCCCCTTTCTTCTTTCCTCCTTCCCCCTCTTTCTTTACATTTTCACAATACCAGTAGTCAGTCAAAGGCGAATCCTCCAAATTTAGTTCGTTGACCCAGCCATGTTTACTTACCCTAAAAATAAGAGAGTAAACTACAAAGGACAACTGAACTCCATATCTCAAGAAACATGACACCAACAGAGAACCAGAGCAGGCGTCAGTTAACGTGGGGATGTCTGATGAAGGGACCAATGAACAAAGGGAAAAGATGATTTTCAAAGCTGGGCAGTCTGGGATCCAGGAGAAAGCCACTCACCCCATCAACAGCTCACCTCCCTTAGTAACTGCTACTGTCCTATATTTTATAGAAAGAAAATTAATATTCTTCTTACACAAAGCTTAAAGCAAAATCTCATTTAAGAACATAAACCAACAATTTAATGAATTGATCCCAATATTGTTTTTATTTTCAATCTTCTAATTTTAATGAGGTTGCTAAAGGAACATAGAAATAATTGAATAAAAAATAATGAACTATTGATTCTTTTGTTGTGAACTCATTCTGCTCCTTGACATATACTTTGAGACCACAGTGCATTATGTGAGCAAATTATAGTACATGAAGGAAAATGTGAAGCAGAAATGACAGCTATGATTTTCTCATTAAAACTAACCTAAAACAATGTTTGCATTCAGAATTAACCAAGCCTTTTTAATATGTCTTAATTTTATGATACTGACTGCCACTGGAAATCTATACAGTGTATAAGCTAGAAACCCCTCACTGTCACTCATAATTTTAGCAATATTTCCGTGATGATTTTGAACAAACCAGCATAATTAAACATTTAAAAGATGCTTAGGAAATACAAAATTGTTGCCCAAGTTATAGAATTCTCCCATCTTCATCTTCTTTCATAGGTTCAATAAGAACAAAGAGAGAAAGGAAAATGAAATTTTTAACCCTCCCATCATACACTGACAACAATTTTCAAAGCAAGCTGCTAAAAGCAGTTTATTGCTTAATTTTATGTTATATATCTGTTCTGGGATATACCTAGGAAATCTTCCTATTTCTCTGTTTCTGCTGGTTTTTGATAATTGAAGCTAGCCAAAAAAAAAAAAAAAAAAAAGAACCTGTCTTTCATCCAAAGAACATAGCATATGGTTACATGGTTACAGACTTAGTGTGTTAAGTCAAACAATATATGCACTTAAAAGGCAGAATCTGAAAGGATATCGATTATCTTTTCTCTCTCTCTCTCTCTCTCTCTCTCTCTCTCTCTTTTTTTTTTTTTTTTTTTGCTATTTATTGCTTTGTTTGTAGGGGAACAGTCCCCTTTGAACTGAGCCATTTTCCTTCTTTCCTATTTCTTCATTACAAACATCCTGGCTTTCTTAAATATCAAAAGAGCCCAGCCCTATACCTGAAATAAAAACTGTTTCCCTTTATGTAATTTTCAAGGGGCTTTTAGAGTATCTTTCCCCAATGATTACAGGGTATTTCCACATAGGCTGTCATTTTAAGGTGAAAAATTTGCAAGGACAGTCACACCATCTGTCATCAACTGGGTTCCCTGACACCCAGAGCTACTCTGAAATGGCCAGCGGCCTCCGGCATAACAAAGACCTTGCCCCTTGGCATTGTTTGTTCCTTGACCTGTGCTGAGAGTCCTTCAAAAGAGGCTTTCCTGCAACCATTTCAGGCTGCTTCTCAGGGGCAGGGTCTTGAAAGGAAAAAAATTCTGTATGCATATAGGAAATTCGAAATGCTCTGGCCTTACATCTAAACCAACAGAATAAACCCTAGAAGGAATTTGTTCTTAGCTTTGTTTCTGTGATCCTGGAATGCAAACTTACTTAGCATTTTTCTTTTTTTTTTTCCTTTCTGCTTTGGAAAGTTTCTTGAAGATATAATTTAGATGTTAAGCAATCCGTATATAAAGCCAGAGTGTGTAGGTTAAATGTAACTGGACCATTCAAATACAGAAGCTGTGTCATAATAAGTGAAAAATACACCTCTGACCAACAAACCCCAGTGCCTCTCACGGTGGAAGTCACAGACAAGCTATTCTTACTGCCATGTCAAGCAGCACTTACAACTTACAAATACAATACAGGACAATCTCACTGTAGGTCACTTGTGCCCAGAGAAGGATTACGGCTATAGCTAACAATATTTATAAAAGAAGCACGCAGAAAAGGAGAAAATGTCAACTATTGTGAAACATTTTTACTGCGAAATGTATACTCTCATATGCCTGACATATGAAGACATAAAGCAGAGGCTTCTCTTTCTTTTAATTTGCCCTGGCTGTTAAAGATGTGTGTTCCTCAATTTAGAAAATCTAAACGAGGGTTTTCATTTAAGAGCTGAAGATTTGGAAATTAGGCAGGTCACTGCTAGAAGAAGCTTCAGCCATTTCTAGGAATGAATGAATAAACACAAAAGGATATTCCCTCTGTCAACATAATTAATGGCAAGATTTTATGAGCTTCATTTAGTCCCCAAGACATAGTTATATACAATACATGGAGTGTGTGTTTATGTGCACCACAGTATAAATATGTAAAAGTCACATCATTAAATCTTTTATATGTCTGTATTCATAATACACAAAGCTGTTTTTAAATTATTTAAAGATCTATTCTCTCTTCTATATACATTAATACTAATAAGAGTTGCCGTCAACATCAAAGGGAAACTAGACTCCTAATTAGAGTTCCAATCTGCCCTGAGAGTCGCATTGTAGAGCGAACAAACATGGAATAAGTTGAGCATTAGAGAAACTAATAATCAGTCCTTATTCTCAACTTCTGATTAGTACAAGAAGACAGTGATTTCTTAACAATAAAATGCAATCATTTTCCATCATAATTTGTAAACATAAAATTTCATATGAATCATTCCCAAAGAAAAAGATAACAGTTAAACAGATAAAGCTGTGATGTCTTCATGTGGTAGGCTATGGGACAGTTACAATAGTTCCAGACATTTTAAACAGATTTCAGTTTTTGAATTTTTAATATTACCTAATTTTCTTTTGCTTGAGCCTTTTTTGACAATATGCATGTGGTTTTTCAAATGGCAAATTCCCTACTGAAATTCCGATTACATATGAGGCTGATATGGAAAACATCAGCCATTTATTAAACAAACATTTGGTGAGAACTCTCTATGTACCAGAAATATTGCTAGATGCTGAAAATACAAAAGTAAAAACCAGCTTCTGGCCTTGTGAAACACTTAAACTGGCATAGAATTAAGTATATGATGAGAACTATTTCTGAATATCCAAGTAATATTTGCAAATGTTTAAGAATCTCAAATGAAAAAGAAAATGTACTCTGTGACTTTAATTTGACCACTACTTTAATTTTCCTGTGCAGGATAGATTCTCAAAAGTATCATTAAGCAAATTTCATACATATACAAAAAAAGAGTATAATGGATCCACATGTAGACATCATCAACCTCACAAATTATCAGCTCATGGGCAGTGTTCCTTCCCTATATCCTCTTTCATGTTATTTGTAAAAAAAATCCAGACATCATATTATTCCATCTACAAATATTTCAATACATATCTCTAAATATAACCATGATACAGTTATCAAACCTAAAATTAGCAATAATTCATTAATATCATCAGGTATCTCATCAGTGTTCAAATTTAATTGATTCTCAAGTGTCATATTTAAAATTTATTTATGTTAAGAACCAAAGAAGACTCAGACATTGAGTTTGGTACCTGGGTACCCATCTCTTTTAACCTATGATTTCTTAATCTTCCTCTACCTTCATTTTCACCTCTTTCAATTCAGTAGTTGAAGAAACTGGGAATGTTATTCTACTTTTCCCGGAGTCTGGGAATTTTGCTTACTGCACTTATGCGGTCACTTTTAGAAATTGTTAGGGTATCAATGACTATTCTGAAAATTCATAAATACATAGGAAAATCATCTATTTATCTTATCTTCCTGGTGTGAAATATTTGGTCATAGAAAATTCTTCCCAGTAGAAGAATTACAGTTAATAAATACTGAAGAAATGGCAAAATAGAAAAAACTGTCATTTTGAGAATTAAATTCAAATATTCTATCAAAGTTTGCAATCATCAATGGCTGTTAAAATAATAACATGAGAAGTTAATGGGGAACTTTATAATGGATAGTTGAAGCTGACAACACCTGAACCCGCAATTAATATTAACATCATCAAAATGAGGCAAAAAGTCCATGCCTTGTGATGTGATGCAAGTAATTTACACAGAATTATCTATGAGGTATTCTAGTCAATAAATAATTAACCAGATTAATCAAACCTCTAAATTCACTATAATTTTACAAGAAATATGAGGGATAGTAAAGCATGTTAAATAACATCATATAAAGATGCTATTGGCATGTCCAGAATAGGGAAAATGTTGTAGAAAATGAAATAACCCACTTTATTCAAAAACAAAAAAATGATTTGAAAATGAAGGAAAAGCTATAATTGTTATATAGTAAAACACACTTAAGAGCTAAGTCACCATAAAGCTATGCAAAAGCCTATGGGCTCCTGACTCAAATTAATTGACTATGAAAATACATTTTTGAGATAATTATAGATTCTGACCTTGTGATCATGAATTTTGCTTATTTTTTAAAATTCTTATTTGTTAGAGATACACACTGAAGTATTTATGGATGCAATGATAGGTATGCAGGAATTTCTTTAAAATACTATAGTAGTAGCAGAAGTAAAGGCAGGGCTTGCAATAGATGATGAAACAAGATTGTAAAATGATGATAATTATTGCTGATAAAAACTGCCTGGTGGGTATCTGGGTTTTCACCTGTGTTTGGACATTTTAAAGTGTATTTTTAAAAGATAATAATTTATTTTCCAACTAGAGATAACTTTAAATGCTTATTTACCCAGAGATTGAAAATAAATTTGATCAGATTTTAAGCACAGTTCTTCTTTGAGAAATTTCTTCATGTTTTAGGGAAAGAGGTGTACATATTCTTTTGGAAAATCCTGCAACTGTCCCCTGATCCTTGTGACTCAAGGTGTGGTCTGTGGACCAACAGCACGACGGATACCTGAGCTCTCGTTAGAAGCAAAATCTCAGGTCCCCCCTTGACCTAGTGAATTAGAATCTGGATTTTATACAAGATCCCCAGGTAACTCCTAGGCACATTAAAGTTTGAGAAATACTGGTCTAGAACCCATTCTCCTCATGGATCTTTTCCCACCGATTATTTTTATCTTAACCTATTTCGATCTTTCCCTTTCACTAGTCTCTTCTTAAGTACATATAAATAACCTCTTATCTTTTAAAAAATGAAATAAATGAACAGACAAAGAGATAAACCTGTTTCTAGTTCATAGCTGAAGTAGAAGCTTGGGCTTCCATGAGAAACATATGTGCCCTTAACCCCAATCCCTTTCTTGTTACTTAAGTTCACTCCATTAGGTTACTCTCACCAGCCACCATCAGAACCCTGACACATCAAGGGCCCATCTTTGGTTCCCAGCTCATTCTCTGTTTTCAGTGAAATTGCGTCCTGCCCACATACTTTCTCCTGCTGCCCATGAGCTAGAAATTGCCAGGCATACAGATATTAAAGTTGATTCAGACAGAAGTGAGGAGCACATTGTTGGAAACTGGAGGAAAGGCGATCCTTTTTATGAAGTAGCAGAACATTGGGCTAAAGTGTGTTACCGCGTTGTGTGGAGAGTAGAAGTTAAAGGAAATTAACTTGGATGTTTAGCCAAAGAGACTTACCTTTTTTATTTTATGTCTTTCCTGTTTAAGGCTGCACCTGCAACATATAGAAGTTACCAGGCTAGGTAAAATCAGAGCTGCAACTGCAGGCCACAACCATAGCCACAGTAACACCAGATCCAAGCTGCATCTGGGACCTACACCACAGGTTTTGGCAACACCAGATTCTTAACCCACTGAGCAAGGCTGGGGATCAAACCTGCAACCTCAAGGATACTATGTCAGGCTGTTAACCTACTGAGCCACAGTGGGATCTTCACCAAGATTTCTAAACAAAGTGTTACAAATATGGCCTGATTTCTCCTCACTGCTTATAGTAAAATATGAGACATGAGATAAAATGAAGGAATTGTCAAGCAAAAAGAAGCCAGAATTTGAAGATCTGGAATATTCTCAGCCTATGTCTATATTGCAAAAACTGAGGATGTGTGTTTTGAAAAAAAACACCATGTGTGTGGCTGGTCAATCACTCTCTGAGGAGGTAGCTGTGGATTTAATCAAGCATCTTAGTGAAGGCCAGGAACAGAGATGGTGTTATACCAGCAGAGATACTTTGAGTTTGGACTAAAGGAAACAGAGATAGAACAAAATAAATAAAGGCTTTCATATTTCTGAGATGCTACAGGGCAGGACCTTAAAGTTATCCAGCTGCAAACATGTCTTATCCTTCAAGAAAAAGGAAGAATGATCCTGTAAGCACCACCGCTCAGGGGCGAGGCTGTCTTCTCCCAGGCTGCAGTGGGCCAGGCTGCAGCAGCTCACTGCCTCAGTTGCAAGGCTGCCACCCAGAGCCCCAAGAACAGGGTCACTTCCAAGGCCTATGAGGGCATCACCTCTACCCCCAAAGGCCAAGAGGAGAGAGCACTGAGACAAAGAAGATTATTTCAAGCCTTAAAAATCTAATGAGGAGTTCCTGTCATGGCACAGTGGAAACTAATCCAACTAGGAATCATGAGGTTGCGGGTTCAATCCCTGGCCTCGCTCAGTGGGTTAAGGATCCGGCGTTGCCGTGAGCAGTGGTGTAGGTCGCAATGTGGCTTGGATCTGGTGTCACTGTGGCTCGGGCATAGGCCGGTGGCAATAGCTCCAACTGGACCCCTGGCCTGGGAACCTCCATGTGCCATGGGTGTGGCCCTAAAAAGACAAAAGACAAAAAAAAAATCTAATGAACTCTCCCTTACTAGATTTTGGACTTGCTTAGAACCCATGACCCCTTTCATTCCCATTTCTCCATTTCTCAACAGAATTGCCTTTCCCACCATTGCATTTTGAAAGGACATAAATTGACCAATTTCATAGGTTCACAGCTGGAGAGAAATTTTGCCTCAGGAATAATCATACCTCAAGTCTCACCCATACCTGATTTAGATATTTAGGTAACACTTTGAACTTGAAGTTGATTCTGAAATGAGTTAAGATTTTGGGGTTGTTTGGGATGGGGTGAATGCATTAGGCATGTTAGACAGACATGAAGTTTGGGAGTCCAGAGAAGGGAATACTATGGGATTGTGTCTGTCCAAAATTCATATGTTGAAGCTCTAACCCCCGTGACTGTATTTGGATTTAGGGTCTTTAAGGAGGTAATTAAGGTTACATGAGATTATAAAGATAGAGCCCTAATCCAATAGGATCGGTGTCCTTGTAAGAATAAGAGGCATCAAAGATGCACACAGAGAGAAAAGGCCATGTGAGGACAGAGGAAAGACAGCCATCTCTAAACCACGGAGTGAGGTCCCAGTAGAATCCAATCCTGTTGACATCTTGTTCCTATACTTCCAACCTCTAAAACTGTGAGAAAATAAACTTCTATGTTTAAGCCACAAAGTCTGCAGTATTGTTATGGCAGCTCGAGCAAATTAACACAGTATATATATGCGTGTGTGTGTAGTATTAATTAGTCTAAATGGATTTCCAAGTTTTGTGGCTTAAAAAAAAACCAAAAAACAAAAAACCCTGCAACTATTCAAGTATAATGCCAAACACGATGAAGATAAAACATCTATTTCATTTTATTCTGTTGAAATACTATGGATATAGCATTATGGAGTTGAGTATCACTAATCTTCTGAAAGACTTATTTTCAGAAAATATTGTCCTCACTTGATATACCAACTTCGATTTTCTATCCATATTTCTCACCAAGTTATAAGTTTGAATATTTAGGGGTCACAGATGGCCTCCATCTGAGAAAAAAAGCAAAAACAAATATTCAAGAGTCAAGATGCTCTTGAGACTCCACAAGAAAAAGGAACTTGTTTCCAAGTGGAGGGAATTTTTATGAAAACACTGCCATTAGCAGAAGGTGACTAGTGTTGGATACTGAAAAGGGCCTTTCAAGATCTTCATTTATGGAAGAACAGGTGGAAAGCATTCCAATCTTCCCTGTTCATGCAACATATCCTAATATGATAAATATAAAAATCCAGTGATTTTGACTGATTACTTCCAAATCTGTGAAATAAATTAGTCTGATGTTATAGAGACAGTGAAATAGACAGAGGGTTGCTTTTCTCTGAAGGATGACTGCCCCTGAGGTCAATACTAATAAATAAATAATTCATGCATAACAAATAGATAAATAGGAGATACCTATGCTCATAACTAAATATTTTCTGTAAGGTACAATTCTCTTAATGTAGTAAGGTGCTGCTAAATGGTGGTGCATTTGAGTGTAGTTTTGGTAGATAATTTATTATGTATGGTGAGCATGAGAATGGAAGCACTTTAAAACACACCACAGCTCACTTCCAAATGAACCTCAGACTTTTCCTTCCAGTGGGCGCTCTTCTAATGCCACATGCAGAGTTAAGGTGATACATATGCCTACTTTTTTCTTAATTTTTTAATTTTTTTTAGGGCCACACCTGTAGCATATGGAGGTTCCCAGGCTAGGAGTCAAATCAGAGCTGCAGCTGCTGGCCTATGCCAAAGCCAGAGCAATGCCAGATTCGAGCACGCCTGTGACCGACCTACACCCAGCTCATGGCAACGCCAGATCCTTACCCACTGAGTGAGGCCAGGGATTGAACCCACATCCTCATGTATACTAGTCAGATTATTTTCCACTGAGCCACAATGGGAACTCGGTAATACTTTTGATATTAGGAGGGAGACGTTTTGGAACTTTCAAGTTTTCCTATACAAGGAAAATGGTTCTTATTCTTGAAACTACTTCCACAACTGTTACTCCTATTCTTGGGAGTCTTAATTTGGTCTCAGATTACTTGATCAGAGACACAAATAATTTGCAAACATAGAAGACAATAAAAGAGTAAAGTGAGATAACAGTGAAAAAATAACTATCTGGCACAACATAAGTGCTAAAATAAAGGGTATCCATTTATTAAGGTTCCTTTTGGCTTATTATAATATTCTAAGCAGAATACATCCCTCAAATTATCAACTTTAACATGCTCACTCTACTACCTATAGACAATTCTAAAATGGAAATAATTGAAAATGTTTCCTTAGCTTCCAGGACATTTGTGAGTAGAACAAAGAATCTGTTCAAATATCCTTTGACAGATTTTTCAAAGAAACTTAGCTCAACAAAATTATTTCCTAAAGTATCTTCTAAATATTAAGATAAGCAAAATGATTATTATAATCATGTCAATTTTTTTATTAATATGCTTATTATTTATTTTAACAACATTATTAGTTATGGGTCAAATTACCAAGTGCTAGAGTTTTCTTCTAAATCTCATATGTACATTTTATTGAACATCGGGGTCCATTTTATAAAGAATGTGGGCTGGATATTTATGCTTTTTTATATAACCAGCAGCAGCTTATTTTTATGATTTTGCATTTTTATAGATGTTTATAGTTGTTTTACAGTTGCTTTTATGACATATTATGTATAAAATCTATGATTTGTTGGGTGTTGAGTACTTGATTAAGGAGAAAACTATGCTTATAACATTGCAATGAGGAAATATTATCCAGTTTATAAAAATGCACTTCACAGCACTGCTTCTTGGCATGCATTACTGAGTGAAAGGGATCAGTATCTTTATTAGATGAAGTACAAATCATGCCAAAATCACATTCTACAGTACTTTTCTTGACAACTCAGAACCAACAGTGCCTTTTTCATGAATCAAAATTGAGCAGGATTATTTGGATTTTTGTTCCGTTCATGAACCTTAGGTAGTTTCATAATGGGGTGAGCTTTTCTTCCTCTTCTTCATACATCACCACTATCACCTCTGCCCCAGGCATTCATGCAAATGCATTCATACATACATCTTTCTGGAGCTGACATAACACAAGGGGGGCTTATGGAATAAAACTCAACCCTGGGAGGGAGACACAGTAACTTTCTTATGAGCGTTCTCATAGATTTAGTGTCTACTGTTTTTCTTGAAAATTTAAGCTTCCTAGATGTTTAGGAAATTTTTGATGTTTACTAATGCAATAGATTTTTTGCATTCTAGATGGTATTTTCTTAAGTCAAACAATAAATTTTTGAAGTAGCACTTTAATGTGCTGATGTTCAGGAAAATATATAAGCAAATGCAAAATTGCCAGCAGTTATTCCAGTTTGTGGATTTATTTGGGAACTTTTGAGCACGTTATGATATGTTGGAGAGGACGGTCATAGGCTAAGCTTGAGATAAGTACAAGTCAGATTACAAAGCAGCTTTTTGAAGAGAAATAACTCATCATTCAAGGTCAGAACTACCTAACACTACCTTCCAAAGGTAGGCTTTATCTTAATTACACAATCAGATCAGCTTTGTTGCTCATTTGTAACTTTCCTAGCAGGTTTGGCCTAATGTTTCCTTTAGCCTCTAACATAGAGAAAAGATCTGAATAGGTTTTCCAATGCCTTTGTAAACAGCTGTTTGATCTGGAAACGTACTGCTAGAAAAGCTATACTGATCTGGTCATTCTCTTCACATAACGTCAAAGTAATTGTCTTGATCCTTGGGAGAACCGCTGCTGTAAGTGATAGTCTTTCATTAGAGCATGTTAGATCTCTTTCAAATGGCCAATGTCTAGTCAACACATGTTTAGTCTACCCAACAAGAATTTATTAAGTATGTTAAATGTAAAATTGCTGGTCTGTTTCTCTGAAAATGAAAATGTAAGTTGAGTGCATTGTTAGGGCAATTTTATTATATACTTAACATTATAAGACAATGTTTGACAGCTCTTATACTAAGGGCACAGAATTACCAGCACACTCGATAGCCTTTTCTGGGTTTATTGAATACATTGAAGAATAATATAAATGTCTTTATATTTTTTATTCCTTGGTTAACAGAGGCATATTTCTAACATTAGTAATCATTTCATATGATTAAAATAATTAATAGGATGGTAAAGAGTTGATTAAATTGCTTAAAACTAAATTAAGATAATATTTTAGTTATGTATAAAATATTCAGGATATCTAATCTAAAATAAGTAAGCTGGCTTATTTCAAAATTTTAGTAGATGAACATTTATGGTTCATTCCAATGAATACTAACTAAGTTCCCTTATTTTAGACTTCTTATTTAATGACAGAAGATTGAATATTATGTAAAATAAGCTTCATGCAAATAAGAATTATTATAATATTAAATAATTCAGAGATTTTTGCTCAGTATTTGTAAAATCAAGATATTTTATTTAGATATTTTCATTTATGTTCTAATAAAATTTAGTGCTATTAGGAACTTGAACATTTGTTAGTTTAATGAATAATCCATATTTATTCATGTACATTACATTGTAAGTTTTCTAAATACATACTCCTACAAATTTTTCTATTTTTGGCTCTATAATTTATTGTTTTTCAATCCAAACTACTTAGCCTTTGTGCCTACATTTATTTTCATCTGAATGCAAAAATATCAATCAGGAAGCACTTGCTTAGACTACTTTACAAGGTATAGTATTTATATATCTCATTTTCTGTTTTGAAAGCTGTTGAGCCATTTTCCCCTGGAGAAAAGTTCCCCCACGTGCCCTGTTAGAAAGCAGAATCTTTTAGATGGTAGCATGGCCAGCCTAAGCATCCTGACAAACTTTCATAGGTATCTCTGGATTTACAAGGGTTTCTGTACTACAGTTTCAAATTAAGGGACTTGCGGATTTTAATATCCAGGGAAAAGTTGCTGCCTGTCATGAGCTTATATTAAGCTAAGCCAGCTGATTTAAGATAGATTTAAAGGTAACAGAACTGGAGCATTTATCAGCAATGAGTTAAAGTGAAGACACCCTCTAAAATGCAGAGTGAGGCTGGATGGCATTGGACATGAGGTACAAAAAGTAGCATTCCTGAGCAGGGCAAGCCAGGAGGGATGCTTAACTGTGTGACGCAAGAAGTTTGCTGCCATCAAAGTTCTCATACATACATGTATATGTGCATGTGTGGATGTGTCTGCTCTACAGTCTCCAGAGGGAGAAAATCTATTTTCAGCTTAGATCCAACTTAGTCACTTACTCTTCCCACCAAAATAAAGAATTAAAACCATTCCTTTCATCACCTCCACAGAGGCTCACTAGGGTACATGGGAGTGAACACAGATAATAAGATAAAAGCTGCAGGACCACACGGGTTTCCCATCGTGGCTCAGTGGAAACGAATTTGACTAGCATCCATGAGGATGCAGGTTTGATCCTTGGCCTTGCTCAGTGGGTTAAGGATCTGGCAATACTATGAGCTGTGGTGTAGGTCGCAGACGCGGCTTGGATCTGGCATTGCTGTGGCTGTGGTGTAGGCCAGTAGCTGAAGCTAGAATTTGAACCCTAGCCTGGGAAACTCCATACGCTGCGTGTGCAGCCCTAAAAAGACCAAAAAAAAAAAAGAAGAAAAGAAAAGAAAGTTGCAGGACCATACCCATATAAACAGAAACCACTCTCCAATAATAAACACTCAGGAACAAGCATTTTGAAGAGTAGTGCAGAAGTAAAAAAAGCCTCCGGGACAATCCCATTGATAATATCCTGCTCTTGAGACAAGCTTTGAAGAAGTCCATAATTAGAAAAAGAACAAGCTCAATGATGAATGGAAGGAAAGACCAACTTACAATGGTTAGGAACAGTTACCCAAAACATTGTTAACAAAATATGAACAGTTGAAGCAGGGAAATATGAATTAGATGGGGCTATTTCTCATAGCTATTCTTGGGTAGAGAATCTTTTTCACCAGCTTCTAATGAGGGAATATTGGAAAGGACCTCAGAACCCTCATGTATTGTTTATGTCTTATTGTACATTATATTTCAATCAACAACACTCATTTATCGTTCCTGACTGTGGAGTCACAAATTCAAACCCAATTATTTTGTTAATGTTCAGAGATAAGAATGCCTTTAGGGAGATGGTAAACAGCCTACTGCATTCAAAGTTTAGATACTCACTGTGGTTGGACCAAATAAGTAGCACTCCTGACAGCCAAACCGACTGTGTCAGTGTCCTCTGTGTTACACCTGCAACACGGGGAATTACCTTCAGAGTAAGTCACCTTGGGAAGACGTGGACTTCTCTGAAGAACAATAGTATCACCCAAGCCATCGTGGGAAGATCTCTTCTAGAACTGCTTTAAGAGTCTCTGATGTAGGTTTTTGTTTGTTTGTTTGTTTTTTGTCTTTTTGCTATTTCTTGGGCCGCTCCCGCGGCATATGGAGGTTCCCAGGCTAGGGGTCCAATCGGAGCTGTAGCCACCGGCCTACACCAGAGCCACAGCAATGCAGGATCCAAGCCGCGTCTGCAACCTACACCACAGCTCACGGCAACGCCAGATCATCAACCCACTGAGCAAGGGCAGGGACCGAACCCGCAACCTCATGGTTCCTAGTCGGATTCGTTAACCACTGTGCCACAACGGGAACTCCTAGGTTTTTTACTTTTGTGATCAGACCATGTTTTCTTTTGAGAGTAAACTGAAAAGCTAAGTGGCATTCTGAACCAATTCTAATAAACAAACTCTGTGCTCATATTAGGTAAAAGGTACTTGTTTTAATGGGTCAGCTTTGTCATGTTTCCTAAAAGTCACATTACCTTGTAGACACACTTGTGACCATCAGATCACAAGGAGTGTGGCTTAGAAGGAAAGCTTAAAATTATTATAATCACAACACTCATTTCTATTTTATTGGTGGCTTTTTAGGATAGTGGGTGTCAAAAGACTAAAGTGAGGAATGACCCCCAAACAAAGCTTAATAACAGAGAGTCATTTCCAACTCAGAATGAGTATTTCACAATAAAAGTATTGGGAGGTGCCCTGACCCTCTGCCCCATTATCTTTCTAACTGCATATTAAGAATAAGCGCAGCTGAGTCCTCCTCCAGGACTTTGCTCAAAAATGTTTTTCACAGTTTCCAAGAGAGTATCCATGGACTCTAGAGCCAGAAGCTCTGAGTTCAAATCCCACCTCTGCCTCTTTTAGTGGTATTTATTTATTAAGTTACTTAAGCTCTGTGCCTCAGTTTTCTCATCTTAATATGGAGATTAAATAACAGTATCTAACTCATGTTGTTATAAGGGCTAAATGAATTAATATATGTGCAACCCCTTAGAACGTGGCCTGGCACTTAGGGCTCGGTAATAAAAATAATAGTAATAATAATGATTATTACCATTTAAAAAAATCAGACTCATGTCTTTGTGGCAGTAGTTGTTTGTCTTCTTTTGTTAAAATTCAAAATATCTGTTGGGAGCAACTGTTTTGTTTATCTGTTTGGGGCTCTATGTGTCACTGAAATAGAGTTTTAACTAAAGAACAACCCCCCCTTGGCTAAGAAGGCAGCTGCAAGCCTTTCCAGCTATGCTCCTCACTATATCACCCTTCTTGTAATAATGTAACAACTGTGTGCCCTTTGTCCCAGCCAGCAGCCCTGCTAATCATGTACCCAACATTGCTTATCAGTTCTGCTTCTGTAACCTTGCTTGCTCAGTTTCTTAGGGAGGAACACTGTCTGCTTGGGGATTGGGGGGAGGTCCAGGATGCTTACATGGGAAAATCAAGACCTTGTAGTGTATAAAAGTTACTGAGAACAAAGACCTGGTGCTCAGACTCTGGAGGTGACTCCTCTGAGCCCGCACCAGTGCTGAATAAACCTTGCTTTTCCATCTCCGAGTGCTGTTTGTCTCCTTCCACTGCCACGGTTTTTGCGGTTTCCGCAACATCGTAAGAATTACATAAGCACATTTTACTTTTGGAGAACGAAGATGCGTAAAGAATGTGTTCTAGGAGTTCCCGTTATGGCTCAGCAGAAACAAATCTCACTAGCATCCATGAGGACGCAGGTTCAATCCCTGGTCTCACTCAGTGGGTTAAGGATCTGGCATTGCCATGAGCTGTGGTGTAGGTTGCAGGCGTAGCTCAGATCCCACATTGCTGTGGCTGTGGTGTAGGCCAGCAGCTAAAGCTCTGATTTGACCCCTAGCCTGGGAACCTCCATATGCCACAGTTGCAGCCCTAAAAAGCAAAAAAAAAAAAGGAATGTATTCTAGGCTAGTCTAGCAGTTGCCAAATGGTGGACATCTTAGAAATAGTCTGGGCCACATTATCATAACTATCACATTAATTAGATTATTTAAAAACTGTAATATTATTATATGAACATTCTGCATAGTAGAAATTCTCTATGTACTTTAATTGTCCACATGGACATTTCCATAAAATATGTGTGGTGAACAGAATAATGGCTCCCTTAATCCCCAGAACCTGTGAATATGTTACTTCACATGGCAAAAAGAACTTCTTGAGGTTGTGATTAAGTTAAGGATCTTAAGACAGAAAGATTATTCTGGGTTCCCTAGATGGGTCCAGGGTAACCCAAAGGGCCTTACAAGAAGGAGGCCAGCATGTCAAGTCAGAGAAGACGTGATGACAAAGCAGAGGTCTCAGTGACATAGCCATATGCCAAGCCAAGGAATGGAGGCAGCTTCCAAAAGTTAAAAAGGGCAGGAAAATGGATTACTATCAGTGCATCCTTGCCAACTCACTTTAGCCCTCTGATGTTAAAGTTAAGATCATAAGTTTGAGTCCTATTTCTGCCTACTTGTAGACTATTTCTGCTAGGTTCTGTGGATATAAGCTAGTCTCCAAATTCCCAATAATCATGAAACAACTTGAGTATTTAGTCCATTATTTTTTTCCTCCATGTATTCACCTGCACAGTGCCTTGCACATAACAGCCAAAGAATAAGCATTTGTTGAATGAATAAATGTGTCTCACACATGTGAAACATCTGCATAAGGGAGTAACTAAAGGCTCTAATCAACTATTTCTATCCTACTAGGTATCTAATACATACATGAATATGCTGCCAACATATTTATAGTGGCTATTACAACATAGAAGAATAAAATAATAAAATCATTTGGCATAAAACTGTGAATTAGAAGGATTATAAATTATTTCTACCTTTCTTTTTTTAAATTTTACTTGGATCCTTTTTTTTGGATCAATTTTTTTCAAAATCAAAGTATAGTTAGTTTACAATGTAGTGCCAATTTCTGCTGTATATTTCCTCCTTTCTTTCGTAGGTGCTGTAACTGAGGCCTAGCCACATGAAAGCGAATTCCTTCAGAGTGGTTTGCATATCTGAGAGGACCATGAATTCCAAACTCTGGCCTTTTTCATGCATCTTTTGTAAAAAAAAAAATAAAAAATAAAAAGGTCTTCACAAGATCTTGTGTTTTGCTGACCAAGTAATATTGAGAGAATTAGAAGCTACAAGGAAAACTCTGAAGCAGTCATCTGACTTTCAGAAATAAACTGCATCTCTGGGACCCATGAAGCAGAATTCAGAGCAGAAATCAGTATTTCATGTAAATGCATCTCTGCCTCTCAAGAAGTAATAAAATTGGAACTGGTGGACCACACTGCCAATGTATTGGATGATAATAGAATCAGTGATACAGCCCACTATCATCTCAAACTAAAATTGGGAACCTTTCACAAAAAAGAATTATTTAAACCACTGTAAACAACTAGGAATCAGAGTAAGGATAGAAATCACATTTGGCTCTCCTGTTACAAAGCAGCTGAAGAATATTATGTTGCTATTTCAATAAGAATAACACTACACTGATAACAGACTCTATTCAAAATTTAATAAAGCATTAGTCCCTTAATCAAAACACGACTGTGAAGCTTGGACTGTCGCTGGAAAGCAGAATAATGTGAACAAAAGAGAAATGGAACTGTGTCTGAATATCAACTCTACAAACAAATAACATCTCTTTATACATGCAGCAATTAGAAACAGGAACTGCTAAGCCATTCTCAACTCCTCTTCATCAAGCTCCTGACCAGGGAGAAGTTTAAATCAGGAAATCAAAGCAGGTATATGACAAAATCAACCAGTCAAATGCCATTAACACATACATGACTATATACAGTTTTTTGTTTTTTGGTTTTTTATTTGCTTAGGCTGAAGACATCTTCTACATAAAATTTTGCCCAAAGGACATGGATTATAAACATACATATAAAATTGCCACCAAAACTTGTAATTACAAGCATAAAGAATATAAAGTTTGATTTTAAATTGTGTATGTAATTTATAGAGAACAAAAATTTTTCTCTAATTCAGCATTTGCAATGGTTAAAGAAGGCTCTCTTGGAATTAGACTGTCTGAGTCTAATTCCTGACTCTCTCCCTTATAGATTTAGGGAAAGACAGTAAAACAGCTTCCTTGTGAATAAAATTAAGATAATCATTGTACCACCTCACAGAGTTTCAAAAAGTTAAGGTAACGCTTAAAACTCATAAGTCACTATCATAACTCAGAAAGTAGAATCCATTGAAAAGTTTTAGACATAAATGTACCTGAGAAAGCTTGAGTTCTACTGACAAATATATCACAATAGTCCCCGAAAGAGAATTTGGTTATTCTGACTCATTCTAATCCCTGAATAATGATTTTGAAAAGTCATTTATATTCCCATTCTTTCTCAGATTATTTTCCTATATAGGCTATTATAGAATATTGAATAGTTTTCTTTGTACTATACAGTAGGTCCTTGTTATTGATCTATTTTATATACACCATATCACTTACATGTGGAAAGTAATAAAAAAAAATGATACAAAAGAACAAGAAAAAAATCATTTACCACTTGGGCATGAGGTGGTTATCTGTAAACCAAAGAAGGAGGAATCAGGAGAGCCAAAAATGTCAACACCTTGATCTTGGACTTTTAGCTTCCAGAACTTTGAGAAAGTAAAGGTACGTTGTTTAAGTCACACAGTCTGTGGCATTTTCTGAGGGCAGCCCTAGCAAGGCTAATACAGTCACTGTCTAAGGAACTGAGGGTTAGGATTTCAATATATCAGTTTGGGAGAAACAAAATTCAGACTGTGACACATAGTTATACACAGACGAACAAGGAGGCAGAGCCAACCTGGCAAAGAAGTGCACAAAAAGGGTCCCAAAGAGTGCACAAGATCCCTGAAGACGAGAGTGAGTTCCCCTTAAAGGCAGAACGGTCCATCTACAAGTCCAATGGGCTTACAGCAAAATAGTCCAGGCAGAGTAGGAAGTAAGAAGGTCAAATTGGAGGAAAGGCCAGAGTATGCAGGACTATGCAGGACACAGCAAGAAGTTTGAGTCTCATGAAGTGGTAGGCAACTTTGGATGATTTTCAGCCAGTGAGTGACATGCTCTGATTCATATGTTTAAATATCTCTTTCTTCTTGATGTATAGAATGGATTGCAGCTAGGCTAAAGTGGAAGTGCCAGTAACCGTAAGGAAGGGATGGAAGGAATCTAGGTGACTGAAAATGGACTAGAAGGAAGAGATAGAGATAAGAAGAAATAGATGGGCTTATGAAATCTTTTAGAAAAGGTACTCTGATGACCTGATGTTAGATTAGATATTAGAGATGAAGGAAAAGAGAGAGTCACAGATCATATGCAGTTTTTTTGCTTTGAACATTTGGGTGGATAATAGAAGTGTTTTACTCTGATGGGGAGCAATAAGGAGGAACAGATTTGATGGAAGGGTGGAAGATGAGCATTTGTGTTTAAATTGTTAAGGAGAAGAGTGTAAATATTCCTAGTGACTCAGCTGGCCAAATCACATGGGTTTTGTTGTTGCCTTGTTTTGTTTTTAGCAAACATCTAGTTCTTGAACTCCAAGACTCATTATTGATGGCTGTCTTTTAATAAGAAATGTTATTTCAGTCCAAGTCTCATTTTATCTTTTCTTCCCTATTTCCTTTCTTTCATGATATGCACAATCTTCTGGTGGCTTTCCAGAAGCATAATTCCCATATGCAACTCTGTTCTTGTGGAAAAGTCAGTTTTAGATTACACAGTCCAAAATAAAGTTCCAGGAATAGAAACTCATGTCTCCTGTACATGAGTATGACTTGTATTTATGAAAGTTAAACACATAATGATCTTATTCTACAGAATGCAGTAGACTTTGATACAAAAAAAAAATAGCATTTTAGGTACCATCAAGCTTTTAAAAGTTCATTCTGTTAGAGCATTTTGAAAGCTGTTCCATATTTAAAAACTACATGGTGGTACACATACACATTCCTTTCATTAGCATCTTTCTTTGATTTTCTCTTGAATTTCTGAACAAGTTTTAATTTGAAGAAAAGTGGTTATAGGTACACAGAAGAAAGAGTAATCCTTTCTATTATAGGAGACAGGGAGATACTGAGACACAGGTGAGTAATATGGTCAGATTCACATTTCAGATGGATTTGGGGCAAGATGAGAGAGCAATAATAAGAAAAGGGAAACAGCAGGGGATCTGTGAGAGAACTATGCCAACAAAGAAGGGCAGGGGGACATAGCCCAAAAAAGACCTGAACCAAGGCAGATGGTAGAGGTGGGAGAGAGAAGAGAGGAAGAACATGTTGGAAAACTATTTCTTGCATAGAATTAGAAGCATCAGGTGACCAAATGACAGTTTTCTAGTTTGAGTGGTGGGACATTAGGCAATGCCACCAACCAAAGACAAAAAAGAAAAAAGAAAAAGAAAAAGAAAGAAAGAAAGAAAGAAAAGAAAAGAAAGAACGAAAAGAAAGCCAAGAAAGAAAGAAAGAAAAGAAGAAAGAAAGAAAGAAAAAGAAATAAAGAAAGAAAGAAAGAAAGAAAGAAAGAAAGAAAGAAAGAAAGAAAGAAAGAAAGAAAGAAAGAAAGAAAATAACATGTTGGGGCTGGATACATGTGGTGGGTAGTTTATGAATCTACCTGACTGTACATAGTGATCAGAGTAAAACATTATTTCTGGATGTGTCTCCAAGGTGCTACCAGACACGATTAGTATTTGAATCAGGGGCCTCAGAAAGATAGATCACCCTCTCAAGGTGGATGGGCACCATTCAATCCACTGAGGGCTTAAGTAGAATAAAAGAGAGAGGAAGGAGGAATTTGAGGGATTTTCCCCTTTTTCTTGCCTCACTGCCTGAACTGAGACATCTCACCTCATCTTCTTCCGTCCTTGGCTTAGGATTTATACCATCAGCTCTCCCTGGTTCGTAGGCCTCAGATTCAGTCTGAATTAATCACCAGCTCTTCTGGATCTCCAGCTCACAGATGACAGATGGTGGAACTTCTCAGCCTCCATAATCACATGATCCAATTCCCCCTAATAATAATCTCCTTTTACATATATAGAAATCTCTCTCTCAGGAAACACAAGGAAAGAATAGTATACGGGTGGGGATGGATGGTTGGTTGAAAAAAAGAAAAATCCAAACACAAGGAAATAAGAGGATGATAGATAGATGCATGTGTGTATGTGTATGTACATCCATTTCTTATGTATATAGATGTATGCACATATATAATATATACATATATACATGTATGTGTAAATATACATGTGTATATATACATATATATACATACACATAATAAGATAGGTAGATACATTAACATATGTACAGACATATAGATAGCTATATATGTGTATATATACATATCCATCTTACTATGTAGATAGATGTATACACACATATATTATATACACATACATACATGTATGTGTATATATACATACATATATGTGTGTATATATATATCCATCTACATAACAAGATGGATAGATAGATATTTGGTATTGGTTCTGTTTCTATGGAGAACCCTAATACAACATAGGAGTGAAAGTAATTAATATTTTTTGAACAACATGAGTCTGAGGTATTTGTGGATGTCGAAGAGGAGATGCTGTTAGAATCTCATAAGAGAGATCAAGACTAGAAACACACACTTGGTATTCGTTGGCTATAATCAGAAGATGAATCCCTAATAGTGGGAGATTACCAGAAGAGGTCAAATAGATTTAGAAAAGCAAAGACAGAACCTGTGAAAACATCAGCATTTAAGTGGTAGGAGAGAGATTGCAAAACATCTGGTAACTACTGTTTAGCTATTTAACGAATACAACATAGAAATTCAATTAATAAACTTTCATAATTAAACATTTATAAACCCAGGAAGGGAGACCTTTCTAATATGAAACCTGAAATTTTTGAAAGTATGATTTGACAGAAATTGATATCCTTCTCAAGAAAACTTTTTTGCATCTTGGTTCCAGCCCTAATGTCAGCCCTAATGTCAGTACAAATCTAACGCAGTGGGAGTAAAACAAGATGTGTGCACATACGCATACGCACTGCTGAAGCAGTGTCAGCAAGCATCTAAAATTCTGCAGCAGAGGCTTACATTCATTGCCATGATTATAGGCATTTAAAAGATGCAATTTACTGCAAAATTCCTCAGGGTGAGGTGCACAGAAGACTAGCAATCACCTATAGCAGAAAGGAATCTGCCAATGGTCTGTAAGGTTCAGGACAAGAAACAGTGAAACAACCTTGGTAACATGTATTTAACAAATTTGAAATGTAAGTTTATGTTGTTTACAAAAACTGCCAAATGTATTTAATAATTACTGATTATTAAGTGCTGTGTATGCACTTTCAAAGATTGTGCTGTTACCTTTTATCTTGCGAAACACACTTTCTCATTATCTGCATAACGTTTGTTAAGTTTTTAAATTTTCCTTGTAATTATTAAGTTTCTTTAAGTTCTGGATTAATTTAAATAAAGTAGACTAACAGATTAACAGTTCAAAATTGATTCACTGAAGCATTAAAATATCAATGAAATAGCAATGTAAATATAGTTATTCAGATTCATGTTTTAAATATAATAATAAATAGAACTCCAGGGCAAATTTAAAATGTGAACCTGCAACTACAGTGCTTCCATACATGCCTCCAAAAAATAAGAGTGAAAGAAAGAAAATAAGATAATACCTAAGGATTTCTTGCTTTACCTCTTATAGCTAGACCATAGTCTGTTATAAAACTGACAATTAATAGCATGAAGTTATCACAGCTTAATGTTATTTCCAGAGAAAATATAGTTACTCTTCTAGAAAATCAAAATTTTCACAAATAAGCATAAAGTAATGCTCATTATTTGAAAATAATGTACCACAATAAGTATGTCACTAATTTTGAAAAAAAAAAATTGTGAGCCTAGTCGCAAATATAGTAGCAAATGATATGTTCAAGAAAAAGCAAAAGAACCTGTTGTCATGGGAGCAGCTGGGGGAGAAGCTGTTCCAAGTCTCATCTTGTGAACAGAGGCTTGGCTTAGCCCTGTTGGAGCATGGTGGAAAGGGTCACAATAGAGGAACAGGCCAAGCATTCAGTTATAAGTACACCCAGTTGTTCCCACCTGGGGACTTTCTCACGAATCCAGGTCTAGCAGATGGACACATGGGAAAGGAAGCAGGGTTCATGGGCTTCTATTTGCATCATCTCAAACAAGAGCTGCTTATTGTAAAGACTGAATGTTAATTATGTAATATAACATCAGGGAAAGGGAAGGAGCAGGGAACTCCAAAAGCTTTTCCCTCCACACAAGCAGCAAATACACTGGCACAAACAGTCAAAGTCAAGTTCATGAGAACTCAACAAGCAAGTGAATGCTTAAATATGAACAAAAATGCTGATCTCTGTTTTAAAGTCTAAGAAAAATTCTGTCAAACCATTAATTGTCTACTGCAATAATGGAATAGAAATTTCAGTGGCCATACACAATAAAGAATACAGACTTTAGAAAATTAGTTCAGAAAAATCACGATGCAAATAGTAGTTACCCCCAACATGCAGCAACAAAAAGCCCTGGGAAGGAGGGAGAATCTGATCTCCAGAGTTCTTACATTACAATATTCGGAATGTTTAGTTTTCAACAGAATGTTTCAATTTGTACAAAGAAACAAGAAAATGTAGTCCAAAAAAGGAAAAAAAGTCCATAGAAACCATCCCTGAGGAAGATTAGACATCAGACTTATTACACAAAGACTCTAAATCAAGTATCTTAAGTACATCCAAAGAGCTAAAAGAAGCCATGTACAGAGATCTAAAGGAAATCATTAGAAAGTTGTCTTGCCCAAAAAAGGAATATCAATAGAGATATAAATTATAAGAAAGAATCAAATAGAGATCCTACTTCTGAAAAGTACAATAACTGTAATGAAAATTCTACTACAAAGGTTCAGCTGCACATTTGAGCAGATAACATAGGCAGTGAACCTGAAGATAAGTCAACAGGGGTCATTTAGTCTGGGGAAGAAAAAAGGAAAAGAAAAAGGAAAATTATCAGAGCCAGGAGACAGGTGGAACCTCATAAAGTGTATCCTGATACACATAATAGGAATCTTAATGGAGAAGAGAATGAAAAAAGCGAAAATAGTATTTGAAGAATAATTGCTGAAAACTTCCCATACTTGATAAAAATATATAAATCTGCACATCTAAGAAGTTCAACAAATCCAAATAGGAGAAATTTAAAGAGCTTTATACTGAGACATGTTATAATCAACCATCAACAGCCGCATACACACACACACACACACACACACACACACACACACACACACACACACACACACAAGAATCTGCAAGCAGCAAGTTCATTGCGTACAAAGGATTCTCAGTAAGAACAGCTGACTTCTAACTAGAAACCATGAAGGCAAGGAAGCAGTGCCCCTAAAAGAAAAAACTGTTAACCAATAATTCTGTATCTGGTAAAACTATCCTTCAAAAATGAAGAATAAATTGAGGCACTGCCAAGTAAATAAAAACGAGAAAGTTCACCATTAATAGATCTTCCCTATAAGAAACTGCTAATGAGAGTCCTTAAGACTGAAATTCAAGGACACTAGACAGTGTTTGAATCCATGTGAAGAAACCAAGAACACATGTAAAGGTAACTACATAGGTAGTGGTAAAAGTCAGTATTACTGTATTTTTAGTTTGTAACTCATTTTCTATTCCTACATAACATATAATTACATAAGACAATAATTACAAATCTCTACTGACAGATGAACAATACCAAAGAGATAATTTGTGACAATAATAATGAGAAAGTTTAGAGCTATATAAGAGCAAAGAGTTTGTATACTCTTGAATCTAAATTCAATTAGGTATTAATTTGAACTATATTGTTATAAATTAAAATGTTAATTGCATTAAAAATGTTAAAGGGCAGCCACTAAGAAAATAACTTGAAAACATGTAGTAAAGAAATGAGATGAAAATTAAAATGGAACATTAGAAGAAATTAATTAACCACAAAAAAAGCTAATACTAGAGGAAGTGAGGAACAAACACCTCGTGGTTCCTAGTCGGATTCGTGAACCACTGCACCACAACGGGAACTCCTGGAAGAATGGATTTTTAAAATGATCCTACTGTATGCTGTCCATAAGAGATTTAGTTTAGATCCAAGAACACAAATAGGTTGAAATAAGAAAGCCGAAAAAGATCATCCATGAAAACAATGCAAAAAGAGAGCCAGAGTGGCTAAACTAATACCATACAGAAACGACTAGGACAAAAATTACTATGTCAAAAAAAAGATTTAATAGGAGTTCCCGTCCTGGCTCTTGGTTAACGAATCTGACAAGGATTGATGAGGTTACAGGTTCAATCTCTGACCTTGCTCAGTGGGTTAAGGATCCGGCATTGCTGTGAGCTGTGGTGTAGGTCACAGACATGGCTCAGATCCTGCGTTGCTGTGGCTCTGGCGTAGGGTAGGCCGGTGGCTGCAGCTCCGATTCAACCCCTAGCCTGGGAACCTCCATATGCCGCCGGAGCGGCCCAAGAAATAGCAACAACAACAACAACAACAGACAAAAGACAAAAAAAAAAAAAGAAAAGACAAAAGGACAAAAAAAAAAGATTTTATATAATGATAAGGTGACCAATACATCAAGATCATATAACAATTGTAAGAACATCTCACCTAATAATAGTGCTCCAAATGATAAAGCAATACCTGATAAATTTAAAGGAAAAAATCAAAAGTTTGAAAATAATAGTGAAGGCTTCAAAACCTCACTTTAAATAATGGATAGACTAACTAGTCAAGGAAAAGATAGGAAATGGAAGACAACAAGACTATAAATCAGTTATATTTAACTGGGAATACTCCATCCAACAACAGCAAAATACGCATTTTTCTTTAGTGCACATGGAGTAGTCTCTAGGACAGACCGTATTTTAGGTCTATCACAGAGTAACGATCAATAAATTTAAAAAGATCGAGTCATATAAATTCTCTGACCACACTGTAATGAAATTAAAACTCAAAAAAAGAAAATCTGGAAATTCATAAATATGTTCAAATTAAACACACTGTTGAACACCAGTAAACTGAAGAAATCTCAGGGGAAATTAGAGAACACTTTGCAATGAGTGAAAACAAAAACACTACACATCAAAATTTATAACCTATAGTGAAAGCAGTGCTCAAACAGAAATTTATAACAGTAAATGCTCTCATTAAAAACAAACAAACAAAACAAAACTCAACTAAAAATTAGGCAGAGGACCTGAATAGGCATTTTTCCAAAGAAGATGTAGAGATGTCCAACAGGTACTTTAAAAGATGCTCAACATCACTAATCAAATTAAATTGAAACATTAAAAACTCAAATCCAAAATGCAAATTAAAACCACAATGAGATATTACCTCACATCTATCAGAATGGCTACTATGAAAAAGACAACAAGTTACAAGTGTTGGTGAGAATGTGGAGAAAAGGGTATCCTTGTTCATTTCTGGTAGAAATGAAAATTGGTACAGTCACTATGGAAAATATTATAGAAGCTCCTCAAATGATTAAAAATAGAAACTACCATATGATCCAGTAACTCCACCCATGGATATTTATGCAAAGAAAATGAAAACACTAACTTGAAAAGATATATGCACCTGTCGTAGCATTATTTACAATAGACAAGACATGAAAGCAACCTAAATGGCCATCAATGGATGAATAGGTAAAGTGCTATATATACAGTGGAATATTACTCAACCACAAAAAAGACTGAAATCCTAACACTGTGATAGCATGGATGGATCTAGACAGTATTGTGCTAAGTAAAACAAATCAGAAAGGATGGAAATACTATATGATTTCACCTACATGTGGAAGCTAAAAAATAAAATAAATGAGCAACAATAACAATAAAAAAAAAAAAAACAGAGTTGGAGGTATGAAGAGCAAATAGGTGGTTGCCAGAAAGGAGGAGATAGAGGAGATGAGAGAAATAGGTGAGGGAGATTAACAGATACAAATTTTCAGTAACAAAATAATTGATTCACAGGGATGAAATGTACAGGGAGGGGAATAGCATCAATAATTATATGTAATATCTTTTTTTTTTTGGCTTTTTGCCATTTCTTGGGCCGCATCCACAGCACATGGAGGTTCCCAGGCTAGGGGTCGAATCGCAGCTGTAGCCACTGGCCTATGCCAGAGCCACAGCCACAGCAACGCGGGATCCAAACCACGTCTGCAACCTACACCACAGCTCACAGCAGCACCAGTTCCTTAACCCACTGAGCAAGGCAGGGATTGAACCTGCAACCTCATGGTTCCTAGTCGGATTCGTTAACCACTGAGCCATGATGGGAACTCCAATAATTATGTAATATCTTTGCATGGTGACAGATAGCAAGTAGACTTATCATGGTGATCATTTTGAAATGCATAGAAATATCAAATCACTATGTTGTATATCAGGAATCAACATAGTGTGTAGGTCAATTATACCTCAAAACAAACAAACAAACAAACTCACCAGAAAAGAGATCATATTTGTGGTTGCCAGAGGCAGGACGTGGGAAAAGGGAGGATTGGACTAAGGCAGTCAAAATGCACAAAACTTCAGTTTTAAGATAAATAAGTGCTAGGGATGTAATGTACAACCTGATAAACATAATTAACACTGCTCTATGTTACATATGGAAATTGCTAAGAGGGTAAATCTTAAGAATTCTAATCCCAAGGAAAATATATTCTTTCTATTTCCTGAATATTATGTGTATATGAGATGATGGATGTTCACTAAACTTATTGTGGCAATCATTTCATGATGTATGTAAGTCAAAGCATTATGCTATACACCTGAAACTTATACAGTGCCATATGTCAATTATATCTCAATAAAACTGGAAGAAAAAAGAGAAATCTTCCTTAAAATAACACATACAAACTTCTCTGTTTCTTTGTGATGATTTTTGTTGCTACAGACTACGCAACTGAATTACTTCCAATTTCTTTTTCCTTGTTAGTCATTCTCTCGAATTGTACTAGACACTTTTTTTCTCCAGGTTATTTTTTATTTTTCCTTTTTTGGCTGCCCTGCTGCATATGGAGTTCCTAGGCCAGGGATCAGATCCGAGCCGCAACTGGATCCTTAACTCACTGTGCCAGACCTGGGATCCAGGGATTGAAACTGCATTCCAGAGCTCCAGAGGTGCCACCCACCCCGTTATGCCACAGTGGGAACTCCTTTTTCTCCCTATTTTGACCTTTCATATATTCACCCTTTTGACTTTTTATCCATTCCCCTTTTCCTCCTTTCCCCCTTTTCCCTTTGTTCCATTAAATTATATAATTTCACTAAAGGCTTGATATTTTTTAATGACTAAATTTGATACCCATCTTTTTTCAGCTAATAGTAATTCTTAACTTCTACATAACGCCTTAGCATTAACAAAAGGCTTTCAGAATTGTATCATTTAGGATTCAAAACAAACTTGCGAAATAGAAAAGCCGTTTGACTTCAGTAACAGCTCAGAAGCCAAGGCATAGTTTATAGTATCAGAGAAAGGGACAAATCCAAATCATTAGTCATATAAAGAAAAATACAACTGCTGGTCATATGTTTTGTGAGCTCTACTGAATAGAACCAATTAAGGAAAGAGCAATACAATTATTAATAATTTTATTTTTTTAAATTCACCTCAGTGAAAAGTCCTCAAACATAAAATGTTGGAAACTCTGCATTGAAAACTCAAGATAAAACCTTTGCTTCAAGATTGGAAAATCAAAACGTCAAAGAGAACATATATAGCAAACAATAAAGGGAATGCTAACACACAAAATATATCATCCGAGGTAACTGAGGATTTGTCCCAAGATGAAGGAACTGCAAATCAATAAAAATTCCACAAGAGTCAACAAAGCAGTACATTTTCACAAAGGGATGACTTTATAAAATCCTTGCAAAATGATGCAAAGGATCTAAAAGTCAGAAACTAGATAAAAGCGCTAGAAAAAAAGAAAGAAGCTCAAATACTCTGAACTAATAGCTCAATTTATGCCCTTCAAAACAACCCCTAACAACTGGAAAGTATCAGTACTGCAGACTTGCAGCTTTTGATAGATACTTGTCAACTAAGTCTTATTCTGATTATGGCCAACAGTTCTGATTAGGAAGGGTGGGGGAGAAGAAAGGAAGAGTGGGGAGCGAGTGAAAGTAAGAAAAAAATAAAAGCCCGAGAAGGGGAGAGGGTAACGGGGAGGGAGAGAGGAAAGGAGAGGAGCAAACCTATGGCCAAAAAGGGAACAGTTTAATGACTAGGAAATCAAGTGGTGCCAAACCAACTTCCCTTGAAAATGAATGAGGTAAAAGTAGACCACAGAGATAAGGATTTATGTAAGGAAGAGACACTGGGAACAGCAAAATCTTTCATAATGACAGAAAAACTGGAAATCATTCCTGGCAAGAGCATGTCTAAGTACTCCCTTCCTTCCTTCCTCTTTCTTTCTTTTTCTTTCTTTCTTTCTTTCTTTCTTTCTTCTTTCTTTTTTCCTTTATCTTTTCTTCTTTCCTTTCTTTCCTTCCTTCTTTCTTTCTTTTTTCTTTTCTTCCTGTCTTTCTTTCTTTCTTGTTTCTTCTTTCTTTTTCTTTCGTTCTTTCTTTGACTTTACTTTCCTTCCTTCTTCCTTATTTTTCATTCTGTCACACTTTCTTTCTTTCTTTCTTTCTTTCTTTGCTTTCCTTTCTTTATCTTTCCTTTCTTTCTTTCCTTCCTTCTTTCTTTCTTTCTTTCTTTTCTTTCTTCTCCCCTTCCTTCCTCCTTCCTTCCTTCCTTCCTTCCTTCTTTCTTTCTTTCCTTCCTTCCTTCTTCCTTTCGCTTCTTACTGCCCCACCAGCAGCATATGGAAGTTTCCAGGCTAGGGGCTACACTGGAGCTACAGCTGCCGGCTTACGCCAGGGCCACAGAGATTCAGGATCCAAGCCATGTTTGTGACCTATATCACAGCTCATGGCAATGCTGGATCCTTAACCCACTGAGTGAAGCCAGGGATCAAACCCGCATCCTCATAGATACTAGTCAGATTTGTTTCCACTGCGCCACAATGGGAACGCCTCAGTAACTCCATTTTTAGTCTCATGGTATCTGTTGACACCATTTAAAACCTACATCACAGTAAACACCCTCTGCCACTGAGATGGTCCTTAGCCTTGAGGGGGTCAATCACAGTACTCCTTGGACCTCCTATCATCAAAGTAATTTCAGACTGTGTGTCTTTACAATGGCCATTATAATATACGGTGTGTTGAGATGGTTAGGATTTGTTTGCTACAGGAACGGAGTGTCTAAGAGCTAGTCACTCATATGCAATTCAAGTAAATCTTGGTAACATATGAAAAGGATCCAATAACATTCAACCAGGAATCCACAGCAAGTTCTACAAGCAATCTGTTATTTATAGAAAATTCAAGTATTCTCCTTTTAAGTAAAGATAAATAAATAGTATGTTGTGACCAAGACTCCACATGCCAAAGAGAATGTGAACTGAAGGAACTGGTGAAAAACATAACTAAATTTTTTGCTTCAATTCTTCTTCAGCTTTCTTTGGTCATAAAAGTAACTTAGAACAATGACTATGCTATTATTTCAGTAAAAATACTGCTCGCTAAGGAAATTCACAAACATTTTCAAGAGAAATTGTTCTGTTTGGAAACAGAACTAGTATCAAATCTTTATCGAAGATTAAAAGTAAAATTTTAACTTTTTAAGTATCGGGATGAAAAGAAACTCAGATTCGTTAATATGAAGATATTAAAAAAATCCTGGTGATGTTTAAGTTGTAATTTTATCCTCAGACTCTCAGGGGTTATATGAGCAGCATTTCTATTTCTCTGAGACTCATTCATATTTCTACCTAAAAAATCTTTCTCTCCTCATATAAATTTCGTGGATTTATTATGTCCACCCGAACAAAGCTTTAAGTTTACCCTTCAATAGTCAGTACCTCTCTTCGTGATTGCAGATACCGAGCGCTCAGTTTTGTTTTGGTTGTTGCTTTTGCTTTCCATTTACAACTGTGGTGTAGGCTCCGGTTTCAACCATGGAGTTAAATTATTGCTCTTAACCCTAGTACATACCAGAATCATCTGAAAGCTTTAAATATATACCCAGGTTCCATACCAAAAATTCAGTTAACTATAATTAACTGAAATTATAGTTAACTATAAATTCAGTTAACTATAATTCAGTCTCCAGTAAAAATGAACGTCAATATTTCTTGAACTTCTTCAACTCAGTTTAGATTGCATCTAGGATTGAGAAATACTGGCTAAGGAAACCAAGACTAAGAGTCCCTTTTTTTCCTATGATGATATTCATCATAACAAGAATATTTCAGGTCACTGTGTAAGTCTTAAAAAACGCAAAGACTCGTAGCACACCATTGTAAAAAAAAACTTATATATTATCCTAAATTTTTCGATATGTAAAACAACACTAATTGGTATAGACCTAATATGTACAGGCCGGTCATGGTTAGCTCTGAACAAAACTGTGAAATGGACAAAATGAGTCTTTAATGCCCTCTTCCTCCTTTCTTCTCTCTACATCTCATTCTCTCTGAATTTTCAATAGTAAGCGCACTACACAAAGCTTCTCTAGGGAGCTAAGGTCACAGGAAAATAGCTCCAGAAGAAAATAAAAATGACTCCTTCTTTGGAGTCAAATTTTTACTGTTTAATACACACCTGATTACATGATGACAATAAGAATGCAAACAAATAGAAGTCTGATGAACAAAAACACATTACTAGATGAAACTGTCAGGCTTACCTTTAAATGCAGACACGTATCTTTCTTGTGGTATGACATCATAAGGTTCCTAGAAAATTTCCTTGCCTATAAAAGAAAAAAAAAATCTTTAGTTTTCAAATAAGGCAATAAAATGTTTGAAATTTGCCGTACCACTTTATGACATTAGGAAAGATGTAACTTTTCTAAGCTTCAATTGTATAATGAGAAATAATAAAATATAAACATTAGATGAAATAAGGCATCCAATACAGATGAAAATCTTCAATAAGTATTAGCTGTTACTATGATAGAAACTATTTTTAGTTTCACCATTTTCTTAAGAAAACATTCTTTCATCTGGAGATTAGGTATTTACTTCTTTGTTTTTCCAAAACACTTTCTTTTTAGGGCTGCACCCGTAACATATGGAAGTTCCCAGGGTAGGGGTCAAATTTGAGCTACACACAGCAATATGGGATCTTAGCCGAGTCTGTGGCCTACACCACAGCTCACAGCAAGGCTGAATCCTTAACCCACTGAAGGAGGCCAGGGATTGAACCTGCATCCTCATGGATACTAGTTGGGCTCATTACCTCTGAGCCATAACGGGAACTTCCCCCAAACACTTTTAAATATAATTTCATATTATTCTTGAAGAAGAAAGTCATTTGAGACCAGCAATTTCTAAAGATCACAATAGACAGGTAGGTGAAATTTAAGGGTATTAGTTATCAAAGAATCTCCTCATCAGAATCACTTGGAAAGTTTTTAAAATACAAATTCCTACACCACCCACAGATCAACCAATTGTTAAGCTGATGGAGACATAAAGCTGCAGAAGCAGCTCACATGCACAGTTAGGTTTGAGAATAGATTCTTTAGGAAGGCACTTCATACAGTGTACAGAAAACTGTTTACACTCAGGACTGTTCATAGTCAAAGGAGTTATCTTGCAAGGTGAGGGGTTTCCTGTCTCAGGAATGGTCCCAGTAAGACCAGAATGGCCATTTGGTACAAAAGCTTGGAAACATCTTTAAACACAGGAAGGGTAACTGATCTCTGTGAACTAAGGTTAACCTCCCTTCCAATCCAGAGATTCAATTCCAAACAAGTTTTTATGAAGCAGAAACTTCCAAACATATTTCATGTAGTTCATTTAACCAGTCTGCAAGAGAGGCTTTATCTACGAAAAATAAATTCCCAGAAGCTACATTTTGTCCAAAATGGAATCCAAATCTTAGGTTCTCATTTCAAGTAGAGGATACTTTCCACCACTCCACCCCACCTCCTCTGGGCATAAAGACACTTCCTCTGTTGACTTAACTGTTTCTCATCAATAACTCCATCCAAAGCCACCTGTTGTTATCCAGCACTTATCAGAGACATAAGTGTATCATTGGTGTGTCTTCCTCAGCCCCATTTTAAATCAATATCCCATTTATTTCACTTCCAAAATTATTCTCTCATATTTCCTTCTCTTTACCTTCCCAATCCCATGACTCCAGATAATTAACTCTTGTATGAGTGTCTTCCCCAGCTAATCCATTTTATTCACAGCCACCAAATTAACCTTCATATTAAAAATCTAGAGAATGTTACTTCCTTGATTAAATATATTCAACACTCTCCCTTCCTTACAAAAAAATAAAATAGTCTGGCATTTTTAACTCCAATGAGCATTCAAAGGTTTTATATGAGAGTTTCCATCTGTGTGTGGGGTGCTTTATTTTCCATTACTCCTTTCCAACTAATGGAACAACAGTTCTGTGTGAACACAGCTCTCATTTCCTGGCCTCTTTTTGATTCCTCAGGTTGGTGCTCCCTGTTTAATTACACCTTCCGGGCAAACAGGCAGTTAGAAAATGTGGTGTCCCAGATTCTTAGAAGCAGAAGCAGGGCAATGTGGAGGATCCAGCAATATAAGAGGCAATGTTTTGAGAAGAAAGGTCACCAAAAGTTCAGATGGAATATTATCAGTCTGAATGGGTTAAGCAAAAATAGAAAATCATTGTAGCAAGAAAGAGGATAGCATCCTAGCCTAGAAGAGAATACATGGAAGAAGTGAAGGGTAGAGAAAAAAATGTGGAGAAATTCCCCAAGTCAAATCAAAGGACTTTCATAGATGCCTTTGATCTCAAGCTGGGTGGAAAGAAAGATGTTAACATTGCTCTTCTCCTTGAGTCTGAACTTTTTCTTTAATCATGCCAACTTCTTGACATTGATAGCAGACCTATTAGTCATAACCTTTAGCACAGATTTCCACCAGGGAGCCTTCTCAATAGCTCCCATAAAAATGATCATTCCTTCCCTGAATTCCCACGGTATGCTGTTCTTATTTTTGTGACACATTTGATTCTTCCTATTTCATCCTAAGCTTTTGGAGGAGAGGAATCGTTTCATTGTCATTGATGACTCTGCCCCAGCGGGGTCTGGCTGTTAATTACCCAAGAGCCTTTCCCTGTTTGTGTGTGTGTTCTGTCTCTCCCTTCCTCCTCAGTATCCCCCCTTTACGAATGAAGGAAATTAAGCCTATTTAAACTAAATGATTTGTCCAAGGAAATAATCACCATGAAATCTGACTTGCCTCTTCATTTTTTACTAAAAGGCTCTCTTCTACTCACTCTTATAAAGCTGTAATATTTCACCAAAAATGGAGCAATTTTGGAGTCGCTTTCCCAGGGAATTAGGATAGTCGATCAACTTATCTGAATACATAGGGAATTTATAGTAACCTTAAGAATTACGAAATTTTTCTTCTGAAACCCAACAGCTATAACATAAACTTTATAAAAACTTTTAAAATATGCATAAAACATTCTCAGCCCTACATACCGTCAGCTTGTCTGCATCTAAAACGAATGCTGACATTCTGCTTTGCCTTTTGCTTACTTGCTTTTGCCTCATGGTTTCTCAAACCCCACAGCAAATCTAGTGGTCTCTCTCCCTCCGGGAGCAAAAGCAAACCTCATTCTCTTCTCTCAGTTATTCTCTTGGTTTTGTCATCCATCAGCTACAGATTTTCTTCTCTCCTTCTCACCTATAGAGGATATTTTTTCATGAAGCAGTTCCAACATCCAGTAAAGCCATTTGTATTGACTGGTTCTGTTTTCCTAAGGAGTGAATCATCAGTTAGTTTCTGAGGTTCTGAATCAGCAGCACCTCAGCTCTGGCCAGTATTATTTGCAGTAAATGAAGTGACAGTGCTAGATGCTGACTGAGAGAACCAAGAAGGCAGAGAGAACGAACCTCTCTAGGCTTGCAGTGATTATAAAAGCATCACTACTAAAGAAAGACGCAGGTAAAGATGACGAATAACAATGGGTTTATTTTGGAAGTGGATTTAATTTGATCTCGATCAGCTTTTCTAAGGTGTACATTGTTAATATGCTTTTTTGAAATAGGATTCCACTGTGAAATAATTTAGCAAGCTGTATAAGGCTGCATATGCTAGAAAAATCACAGTGCACATTTTTCACATGTTGGGAGTTTTCAGTGATGAACATTGTTCAATGCAAATGCCTCAAATATAATCAACAGTAGCACTCCCTTTCTGATAACATGTCTGATGAGTATGCTCCAAGGAACACACTCTGGGAAACGTTAATCCAGTAGGTTCATATTGTTACGTTATCAGATCATAAAAAGATTCTGGAACTGATAGAATCAAGACCGTGATTTGCATGACTCAGCCAGTAATTTGTAAGGGACTGAGTTCTCTCTTACAAGTGGAATACTAAGAAATATTATGCAATGTGTTTGAAGAAGTCTGAAGCCTTTATTTGCAAAAATTGTATTTTTAAAATAAAATTTGATCTGATAGTATAGAAAAGATTTCCTTTCCTCTTTCTTCTCCCCTGTCCTGTTCTTCACATCTGACTCTTGACTTGAAACATAAAACGAATTTTTAAAAACTTTTCCTCCTAAGATTTATAAAAAATAAAACAAAATAGAGCCACCAATTTCTGTAACTGGTGGCACTGTGACTCTTAGTG